>NC_074702.1:7249859-7339859 GCF_029448725.1 Salvelinus fontinalis
CACACAGACACAGAGGCCTGGTTTATACAGCAGCATAAACACACACAGACACAGAGGCCTGGTTTATACAGCAGCATAAAGACACACAGACACAGAGGCCTGGTTTATACAGCAGCATAAAGACACACAGACACAGAGGCCTGGTTTATACAGCAGCATAAACACACACAGACACAGAGGCCTGGTGTATACAGCAGCATAAAGACACACAGACACAGAGGCCTGGTTTATACAGCAGCATAAACACACACAGACACAGAGGCCTGGTTTATACAGCAGCATAAAGACACACAGACACAGAGGCCTGGTTTATACAGCAGCATAAACACACACAGACACGGAGGCCTGGTTTATGCAGCAGCATAAACATCCCCTTCTGAAGACTCCCTGTATTCCTGACTGCTCAGTGGGGACAGATGTGTTATTCTACTGTGTGTTAAGCGCTCTACAGAGTCCAAAAAGTTTCCCCATTCACACCATAGACATTATATAAGTAGACAGCAATTCCAGCTGGAATTCAAGGCCCCATTTCAGAGCAGCCTGCAGATAAAATGGTGGGCCGAATCAGAAAGGATTGATTCTGGTGGGAGTGTGGTGATTGGTGAACGAGGACTGTGCTTTAGCCTCCTGCTCTCTACGCCCCTCTCTTTTAGTCCCCTCCCTCCACCATCCTTCTTTCCATCAGACCTCCCTCCCTCTGTGAGTCCCCCACCTCTCTCCTTCCCTCTATGAGTCCACCGTCTCTCTCTCCCCTCTCTCTATGAGTCTCCTGCCTCTCTCCCCTCTCTCTATGAGTCCCCCACCTCTCTCTCCCCTCTCTCTATGAGTCCCCTGCCTCTTCTCCCCTCTCTCTATGAGTCCCCCGCCTCTCTCTCCCCTCTCTCTATGAGTCTCCTGCCTCTCTCCCCTCTCTCTATGAGTCCCCCGCCTCTCTCTCCCCTCTCTCTATGAGTCCCCTGCCTCTTCTCCCCTCTCTCTATGAGTCCCCCGCCTCTCTCTCCCCTCTCTCTATGAGTGCCCCGCCTCTCTCTCCCCTCTCTCTATGAGTCCCCCGCCTCTCTCTCCCCTCTCTCTATGAGTCCCCCGCCTCTCTCTCCCCTCTCTCTATGAGTGCCCCGCCTCTCTCTCCCCTCTCTCTATGAGTCTCCTGCCTCTCTCCCCTCTATCTATGAGTCCCCCGCCTCTCTCTCCCCTCTCTCTATGAGTCCCCTGCCTCTTCTCCCCTCTCTCTATGAGTCCCCCGCCTCTCTCTCCCCTCTCTCTATGAGTCCCCTGCCTCTTCTCCCCTCTCTCTATGAGTCTCCTGCCTCTCTCTCCCCTCTCTCTATGAGTCTCCTGCCTCTCTCTCCCCTCTCTCTATGAGTCCCCCGCCTCTCTCTCCCCTCTCTCTATGAGTCCCCCGCCTCTCTCTCCCCTCTCTCTATGAGTCCCCCGCCTCTCTCTCCCCTCTCTCTATGAGTCCCCCGCCTCTCTCTCCCCTCTCTCTATGAGTCCACCGCCTCTCTCTCCCCTCTCTCTATGAGTCCCCCGCCTCTCTCTCCCCTCTCTCTATGAGTGCCCCGCCTCTCTCTCCCCTCTCTCTATGAGTCCCCCGCCTCTCTCTCCCCTCTCTCTATGAGTCCCCTGCCTCTTCTCCCCTCTCTCTATGAGTGCCCCGCCTAACTCTCCCCTCTCTCTATGAGTCCCCTGCCTCTCTCCCCTCTCTCTATGAGTCCCCCGCCTCTCTCTCCCCTCTCTCTATGAGTCCCCTGCCTCTTCTCCCCTCTCTCTATGAGTCTCCTGCCTCTCTCTCCCCTCTCTCTATGAGTCCCCCACCTCTCTCTCCCCTCTCTCTATGAGTCTCCTGCCTCTTTCTCCCCTCTCTCTATGAGTCCCCCGCCTCTCTCTCCCCTCTCTCTATGAGTCCACCGCCTCTCTCTCCCCTCTCTCTACGAGTCTCCTGCCTCTCTCTCCCCTCTCTCTATGAGTCCCCCGCCTCTCTCTCCCCTCTCTCTATGAGTCCCCCGCCTCTCTCTCCCCTCTCTCTATGAGTGCCCCGCCTCTCTCTCCCCTCTCTCTATGAGTCCCCCGCCTCTCTCTCCCCTCTCTCTATGAGTCCACCGCCTCTCTCTCCCCTCTCTCTATGAGTCCCCCGCCTCTCTCTCCCCTCTCTCTATGAGTCCCCCGCCTCTCTCTCCCCTCTCTCTATGAGTCCACCGCCTCTCTCTCCCCTCTCTCTATGAGTCCCCCGCCTCTCTCTCCCCTCTCTCTATGAGTCCCCCACCTCTCTCTCCCCTCTCAGAGGGACAATAGGAGGAAGAGTGTTAGCCAGAGGGCAGATTTATCTACGTGTTAGTTTAGCCCTGTTTATTTACACTAGTTTTCGTGTTACAGAGCATGAACAGTACGTGTGTGTGCCTGTCTGTTACAGTGTGTGTGTTAGTGTGTGTGTGTATGTTTGTGTGTCTGTACCAGGGAGTGTGTGTATGTCTCTCTCTCTCTCTCTCTCTCTCTCTCTCTCTCTCTCCCTCTTTCAGATCTTACAATATGTAAGTTCCCCTGGGTACCTCACCCTTCCACAGTTTCCCCTTGTTTTTGTCTTTGGTGTGTGTGTGTGTGAGTGTGTGTGTGTGTGTGTGTGTGTGTGTGTGTGTGTGTGTGTGTGTGTGCGTGCGTGCGTGCGTGCGTGCGTGTGTGTGTGCGTGTGCGAGTGTGTGTGTGTGTGATTGGGGGGAGAGTTCAAAGAATGTAACTTTGATTTCTCTTGATAGTAAAAAGCTAGTTTTGCAACACAACATTTTGATGGTCAGGGTATTCATATTCAACCACGTTCCTCAGTGTGTATATACTGTATGTAAGCATGGTAAGAGCGGCTCTGTCTGTCTGACTGTGCGTTGTAAACTCAAGTCATCGTGAAACATTAACAATCGTGAACCATTCACAAACGCACAGTGAACTAAGAACAGTCCATTCTGCTATAACCACAGTGATGCTTCGCTCTGTGTTAACCCTGATCAGCCCAGAGTGTGTGTGTGTGTGTCTCACATTGTCGATGATGTTGTAGACTTTGTGTGCCGCTCCCCGGGCACTGGCGAAGGCCTGGACATTAGGAGAAGTCTGTCCCATGGCAAACGCCCCGATCAACACTGTGAAGAACACCTACAGGACATAAATAAACATCAGTGTGTGTGTGTGTGTAACTGTAGTAAACAAACACAAATTTCACCAACTCAGGACATTCTGTTAGTCCCTACAAGTTCACATTTGATTTCTAGTGGGGTTTAGTATTAAGGTTAGAATTAGGTTTAGGGTGAGGAGCTAGGGTTAATTCTAGGGTTAGGAGCTAGAATTAATTCTAGGGTGAGGAGCTAGGGTTACTTCTAGGGTGAGGAGCTTGGGTTAATTCTAGGGTTAGGAGCTAGGGTTAATTCTAGGGTAAGGAGCTAGGGTTACTTCTAGGGTGAGGAGCTAGGGTTACTTCTAGGGTGAGGAGCTAGGGTTAATTCTAGGGTGATGAGCTAGGGTTAATTCTAGGGTGAGGAGCTAGGGTTAGTTCTAGAGTTTGGAGATAGTGTTAATTATAGGGTTAGGAGCTAGGGTTAGCGTTAGAGTTAATGTTAGGTTTTGGGGTTAAGTTTAGGGGTTAGGGAAAATAAGATTTTGAATGGGACTGAATTGTGTATCCCCACTAGGTTAGTTATACAAGACTGTATGTGTATGTGTATGTGTGTGTGTGTGTGTGTGTGTGTGTGTGTGTGTGTGTGTGTGTGTGTGTGTGTGTGTGTGTGTGTGTGTGTACTCACGGTGAGGACAGTTCCAATGGTGTATTCTCCAGATAGGATGAGTGTGCTGCCGTACCAGAAGGACAGAGCGTAGGACAGATAGATCATCAGGAAGGTGAAGCCCATGGCGATGTTAGCAGAGATGGCTTTACGGATCCCCATGTTCTTAGCATCCTCCAAGTTTTTCTCATACCTGTGGTGCAAAACAACACACACACACACACAGAAAAACGCACACGCACAGGAATTGAAAGAGAGAGAAAAACACAGAGAGACAGAGGGAATGAGAGAGAAATACAGAGAGAGACAGAGGGAATGAGAGAGAAATACAGAGAGAGACAGAGGGAATGAGAGAGAAATACAGAGAGAGACAGAGGGAATGAGAGAGAAATACAAAGAGAGACAGAGGGAATGAGAGAGAAATACAGAGAGAGACAGAGGGAATGAGAGAGAAATACAGAGAGAGACAGAGGGAATGAGAGAGAGAAAGAGAGAGATGGTATACATATACAAACACACCACACTAATCCAATTGTCCTCCTCACTGATGGTTTTACACAGAGTGGTGTGGACTGGTCTATCCACTTATAGAACAATAACAACTACTGACTCTGCTCAGGCTAATGGTCTTCACAGCAGCAACAAGTCCTTTAGGAACATTATCCTGGTGACCTGTCTGTTGCCTTAGTTACCGCTCCTTTAACGTTAGCAAAAGTCTCCATTCTACCCCCCCCCCCCCCCCTCTCTCTCTCACACACACCTGGTTATCTCCTTCTGTTGTCCACCGAAAGCGAAGACTGTTCTGACAGAAGAGATCACCTCCTCAGCCACGGCTCCAGCTTTAGCATAAGCACTCTGCTCCAGGGATGTGAAGGACGTCAGTACCTAGAGACACACAACGGAGAAAGACCGTCAAGAGAGGTGTGTGTGTGTGTGTGTGTGTGTGTGTGTGTGTGTGTGTGTGTGTGTGTGTGTGTGTGTGTGTGTGTGTGTGTGTGTGTGTGTGTGTGTGTGTGTGTGTGTGTGTGTGTGTGTGTGTGTGTGTGTGTGTGTGTGTGTGTGTGAGGCCCACCTTGCTGAATATAAAAGCAGAGAAGCCCAGCACAGGGCTGACAGCCAGGATGACAAGGGTGAGCTTCCATCCTTTGCTGAAGCCGATGATGAAGGAAGCGATGAAGGTGGTGAAGGACTGGATCAACATGCCCACCTTGTCACCTATCCCCTCGTTGATCTTATAGATGTCACTGTGGAGGAGAGGAAATACAAAATAAAACACATACACACACACACACACAGACACACACACACACACTCCCATACACACACACTCACAAACACACACACACACACACACACACACACACACACACACACACACACACACACACACACACACACACACACACACACACACACACACACACACACACACACACACATATACACACACACACACTCATACACACACACACACACACACACACATCCACTCACACACAAATACACTCACTGTTATGGATACAAGTATTCTGTGTGTATCCTGTGTGTATTTCTTTTCTCTCCTTCTCCCCTACTCACAGGTGACAATCATCATTCCCCAATCAGTCGCTAATCAGAAGACACCTGCTCCTTTTCTCCTACCCAATCACAGTCCCTTTCCCTTGGTTTAAAAACCCTGTCAGTTGTTTTCTCTAGAGTTCGATCTCTTTGTGTAGCAATCTCACTGTAAATGCCATATGTTTGTAGACCTCTTGTGTGGTTTAGCATCTACATGTCACTTTGTCCCCACCTGTGAGTATTGTTTTGGTTATGGTGTGTGAGTGTTTGTTTGATGGTGGGAAAAGGGGGTAACCAAGATAAGACGCCCATGGGCATACACTACCGTAGGTCAACATCGTTAAATACAATAGTTAGAACTGGGTGGACCACCCACTGTATTTTTGGTTAGTTAGCTGTTATTGAAGTAGGCTAGTTTAGGTGTGTTTTGGGATATTTGTTTCTTTCCTTGGGTCCAGCTCAGCCCCTTTTCCTGCCCCCCCCCCCCCCCCCCATTACCGTGTGTTTGTTAATAAACCCTGAGTTTGACGGTAAATTTAAGTTATCGTGGTTATTTCGTTCTCACCGTTACTTTGTCACTATTACACTTTGCATGAGTTATGTTACGGGTCCCATTACCATCCCCCCCTAGACTGTCGGGCCAAAGGGAATCGTAACATACACATACACTCACATACACACACACACACATACACGCAAACACACGTGTATATACACACACACGCACATACATACACATGCACACATACACACACACATATACACACACGCATGTGCACACTCCCCATATTTGATTGAACAGGGCTGTTTAAACCCTGAAGCTACATATCCAGATGGTAGCAATGTAAAAACACCTTCCCCTATAAATGCCAATCCATTCCTATAGGAGCTCCTCACTCTGTTAGGCGGGTGTTGAGTTCTCCCGTCTCGTTGACGTCGAACCAGCCGATCTCCTGCTGCATGATGCAGTGGAAGAAGAGCTTCCTGAGGCGTTTGACCTGCCTGCCTGCGGCCAGGGTCCAGAAGGCCACCTGCATGTAGGCTGCTACCAACACCACCGCACCCATTATAGAGTAGTAGATAGCATGGCTGGAATACAGACATACAGCTGGTCAACACACACACATCCAGACATACAAAACCTTAATGATGGTTTGGAGATATTTGGGGCACAGGGGTACATCTTAGGGAATAATGACTTTGTAAACATGACGGTATGTGTGTTTACATTACGCAGGTGAATTTATACATATAAATCTATACAAAATACCATCCATTATGGAGTAAATAGCAAGGGGACTGAGGCACAAAGGCAGAGAGGTAAAGGTGATCTCTTGAAAATGCCATTTGACATTACAATTTATTTTATAGGGAAGTAGCTCCTTATCTGGGACCAGATCTTTAAATTCTGAGGCTCTGTATCTGTTCACATATCTGAAAATATGTGTGTTTCAACATTCTGTGGTTCAAAATAAAAGGTTCCACACAATCCTACCCTATGACATCATTAATGTCACGCCTGCTCCCATTCTCCCTGTCTGGCGCTCATTATGCGCAGCAGCGCTCATTGGACTCACCTGGACTCCTTCCCTTTGTTGATTGCCCCGTCTATAACTGTCTGCTTCCCCGTGTGTTCCCTGTGTCTGCATTAATGTTGTTGTGTGTTCCTGTCCAGACGCTGTCCTGTCCTGTTCCATGTTCGTGGTTAATTAAATGTTCACTCCCTGTACCTGCTTCTCGTCCCATGCGTCGATCCTTACAATTAATATAATTAAAAGTAAAAACAGTGATTTTCAAAACCTGCAACGAGTTTATACAGTGCCTTTGGAAAATATTCAGACCCCTTGACTTTTTCCACATTTTGTTACTTTACAGCCTTATTCTAAAATATGTTAAAAAAGAAAATTCCTCAGCAATCTACACACAATACCCCATAATGACTAAGCTGAAACTGTTTTTTTTAATTATTGCAAATTCATAAAAAAACATATTAAAAAAAACAGAAATACCTTATTTACATAAGTATTCAGACCCTTTGCTATGAGACTCGAAATTAAACTCAGGTGCATCCTGTTTCCATTGATCATTCTTGAGATGTTTCTACAACTTGATTGGAGTCCACTTGTGGTAAATTCAATTGATTGGACATGATTTGGAAAGATCCACACCTGTCTATATAAGGTCCCACAGTTGACAGTGCATGTCAGAGGAAAAACCAAGCCATGAGGTCAAAGGAATTGTCCGTAGAGTTCCGAGACAGGATTTTGTTGAGGCACAGACCTGGGGAAGGGTACATAAACATTTCTGCAGCATTGAAGGTCCTCAAGAAGATGGTGGCCTCGATCATTCTTAAATGAAAGAAGTTTGGAACCACCAAGACTCTTCCTAGAGCGGGCCGCCTGGCCAAACTGAGCAATCGGGGGAGAAGGGCCTTGGTCAGGGAGGTGGTCACTCTGACAGAGCTCTAGAGTTCCTCTGTGCAGATGGGAGAAACTTCCAGAAGGACAACCATCTCTGCAGCACTCCACCAATCAGGCCTTTATGGTAGAGTGGCCAGACGGAAGCCACTCCTCAGTAAAAGGCACATGACAGCCCACTTGCAGTTTGGTTTGCCAAAAGGCACCTAAAGACTCTAAGACCATGAGAAACAAGATTCTCTGGTCTGCATCACTGCCTGGCATGGCAACTGCTCGGCCTCCGACCGCAAGGCCTTGTAGAGGGTAGTGTGTACGGCCAAGCTCCTGCCATCCAGGACCTCTTTTTAAAAGTTTTATTTCACCTTTATTTAACCAGGTAGGCCAGACGAGAACAAGTTCTCATTTACAACTGCGACGTGGCCAAGATAAAGCAAAGCAGTGCAACAAAAACAACAACACAGAGTTACACATAAACAAACATACAGTCAATAACACAATAGAAAAAAATATGTACAGTGTGTGCGAATGTAAAAGATTAGGGAGGTAAGGCAATAAATAGGCCATAGAGGTGAAATAATTACAATTTAGCATTAATACTAGAGTGATAAATGTGCAGATGATGATGTACAAGTAGAGATACTGGGGTGCAAAAGAGCAAGAAGATAAATAACAATATGGGGATGACAGTGGGTGTGGTAGTTGGGTGTGCTATTTACAGATTGGCTGTGTACAGGTACAGTGATCGGTAAGCTGCTCTGACAGCTGATGCTTAAAGTTAGAGAAGGAGATATAAGCCTCCAGCTTCAGTGATTTTTGCAATTCGTTCCAGTCATTGGCAGCAGAGAACTGGAAGGAAAGGAAGTGTTGGCTTTGGGGATGACCAGCGAAATATACCTGTTGGAGTGCGTGCTAGAGGTGGGTGTTGCTATAGTGACCAGTGAGCTGAGATAAGGCAGGGCTTTACCTAGGAAAGACTTATAGATGACCTGGAGCCAGTGGATTTGGCGACGAATATGTAGCAAGGACCAGCCAACGAGAGCATACAGGTCGCAGTGGTGGGTAGTATTTGGGGCGTTGGTGACAAAATGGATGACACTGTGATAGACTGCATCCAGGTTGCTGAGTAGAGTGATGGAGGCTATTTTGTAAATGACATTGCTGAAGTTAAGGATCGGTAGGATGGTCCGTTTTACGAGGGTATGTTTGGCAGCATGAGTGAAGGATGTTTTGTTGTGAAATAGGAAGCCGATTCTAGATTTAATTTTGGATTGGAGATGCTTAATATGAGTCTGGAAGGAGAGTTTACAGTCTAACCAGACACCTAGGTATTTGTAGTTTTCCACATATTCTAAGTCAGAACTGTCCAGAGCAGTGATGCTAGTCGGGCAGGTGGGTGCGGGCAGCAATCGGTTGAAGAGCATGCATTTAGTTTTACTAGCATTTAAAAGCAGTTGGAGGCCTCGGATGGAGTGTTGTATGGCATTTAAGCTCGTTTAGAGGTTTGTTAACACAGTGTCCAAAGAAGGGCCAGAGGTATACAGAATGGTGTCGTCTGCATAGAGGTGGATCAGAGAATCACCAGCAGCAAGAGCGACATCATTGATATATACAGAGAACAGAGTCGGCCCGAGAATTGAACCCTGTGGCACCCCCATAGAGACTGCAGAGGTCCGGACAACAGGCCCTCCGATTTGACACACTGAACTCTATCTGAGAAGTAGTTGGTGAACCAGGTGAGGCAGTCATTTGAGAAACCAAGGCTATTGAGTCTGCCGATAAGAATGCGATGATTGACAGAGTCGAAAGTCTTGGCCAGGTTGATGAAGACGGCTGTCTTTTATCAATGGCGGTTATGATATCGTTTAGGACCTTGAGCGTGGCTGAGGTGCACCCATGACCAGCTCAGAAACCAGATTGCATAGTGGAGAAGGTACGGTGGGATTCAAAATGGTTGGTGATCTGTTTGTTAACTTGGCTTTCGAAGATTTTAGAAAGGCAGGGCAGGATGGATATAGATCTATAACAGTTTGGGTCTAGAGTGTCTCCCCCTTTGAAGAGGGGGATGACCATGGCAGCTTTCCAATCTTTGGGGATCTCAGACGATACAAAAGAGAGGTTGAACAGGCTAGTAATAGGGGTTGCAACAATTTCTGCGGATAATTTTAGAAAGAGAGGGTACAGATTGTCTAGCCCAGCTAATTTGTAGGGATCCAGATTTTGCAGCTCTTTCAGAACATCAGCTGTCTGGATTTGGGTGAAGGAGAAGCAAGGGGGGGGGGGGGGGGGGGGGTTGGGCAAGTTGCTGCAGGGGGTGTAGAGCTGTTGGCCAGGGTAGGGGTAGCCAGGTGGAAAGCATGGCTAGCCGTAGAAAAATGCTTATTGAAATGATCGATTATTGTAGATTTATCGGTGGTGACAGTGTTTCCTAGCCTCAGTGCAGTGGGAAGCTGGGAGGAGGTGCTCTTATTCTCCATGGACTTTACAGTGTCCCAAAACCTTTTGGAATTAGTGCTACAGGATGCAAATTTCTGTTTGAAAAAGCCAGCCTTAGCTTTCGTAAGTCCCAGTCTACACCAGGCGGTGTCAGAGGAAGGCCCTAAAAATTGTCAAAGACTCCAGCCACCCTAGTCATAGACTGTTCTCTCTGCTACTGCACGGCAAGCGGTACTGGAGCGCCAAGTCTAGCTCCAAGAGGCTTCTAAACAGCTTCTACCAAGCCATAAAACTCCTGAACAGCTAATCAGATGGCTACCCAGACTATTTGAATTACCCCCTCCCCTCACTCTACGCTGCTGCTACTCTCTGTTATTATCTATGCATAGTCACTTTAATAACTCTACCTACATGTACATATTCAGCGTATGTGACAAATTAAATTTCATTTGATTTGATGTAACCAAGATTTGACATATGCCATACACTTTGGCCTGAATGCCAAGCGTCACGTCTGGAGGAAACCTGGCACCATCCCTACGGTGAAGCATGGTGGTGGCAGCATCATGCTGTGGGGATGTTTTTCAGCAGCATGGACTGGGAGACTAGTCAGGATTGAAGCAAAGATGACAGAGCAAATTACAGAGAGATCCTTGATGAAAACCTGCTCCAGAGCGCTCAGGACCTCAGACTGGGGGCGAAGATTCCCCTTCCAACATGACAACGACCCTAAGCACACAGCCAAGACAACACAGGAGTGGCTTCGGGACAAGTCTCTGAATGTCCTTGAGTGGCCAAGCCAGAGCCCGGACTTGAACCCGATCAAACGTCTCTGGAGAGACCTGAAAATAGCTGTGCAGCAACGCTCCCCATCCAATCTGACAGAGCTTTAGAGGATCTGCGGAGAAGAATTGTAGAAACTCCCCATGTTTGTAACGTCATACCCAGGAAGACTTGAAGCTGTAATCATTTTCAAAGGTGCTTCAACAAAGTCCTGAGTAAATGGTCTGAATACTTATGTGAATGTGATATTTCAGTTGAATTTTTTTTATAAATTAGCAAACATTTCTAAAAACATGTTTTTCTTTGTCCTTATGGGGTATTGTGTGTAGACTGATGAGAGGAAAAAAACGATTTCATCAATTTTAGAATAAGCCTGTATGTAACAAAATGTGGGAAAAGTCAAGGAGTCTGAATAATTTCCGCATGTAGACACTGGTATGGTGCTGGAGATAATAAATATGAGGTTGAAAAGTGGTGGAATTGCCCTTTAACTATGCAGTTCACCCTGTCTAGGTTATGAAAATAGATTAAGTCCAAGTTCCCGTGAGATACTGTGAGAATTTGCGGACTCACGGATACAGAGGCTCTGAAATAAATCCGGTCAAAGATCAGGAACTGCTCCCTTCTTGGTAAACTGAAATATCATTGAGTCTTAGCCTCACCCCGTCATCTCCTCTCCCAGAGTGGTGTTGGAAACAGGGAACGTGATGTCTAGAGCAGGAAAAGATGTGACAGTTAGACAGTTAAAGGGCAATTCCACCACTTTTCAACCTCATGTTCATTATCTCCAACACCAAACCAGTGTCTATATGTGAAAACAGCCTATTTCTATGATCTGTGGTTAAAAAGACAAGAAGAAAGGTCCTAAAAAAATTGTTATCTGTGACAAAAAACAGTGATTTTCAAAACTTGCAATGAGTTTCTAGCCAGAGGGTATTTTCTTGCTCCCCGCATCACCTCAAATCTCATATTGTTTGAAAATCACTTTTTTTTTTAATGTTTTAGCTTTTTATGATGTCATCAGGTATAACTATTTAACTTTATATTTTTCCTATTCTTTTTATAGAAATGCGTCGTTTTCACATGTAGGCACTGGTATTGTGTTGGAGATGAAAATGAGGTTGAAAAGTGGTGGCGTTGTCCTTTAAGAGTGTGTGTGTGTGTGTGTGTGTGTGTGTGTGTGTGTGTGTGTGTGTGTGTGTGTGTGTGTGTGTGTGTGTGTGTGTGTGTGAGTGTGTGTGTGTGTGTGTGTGTGTGTGTGTGTGTGTGTGTGTGTGTGTGTGTGTGTGTGTGTGTGTGTGTGTGTGTGTGTTTGCGTGCATGCTTGTGTGTGTGTGTGTGTGTGTGTGTGTGTGTGTGTGTGTGTGTGTGTGTGTGTGTGTGTGTGTGTGTGTGTGTGTGTGTGTGTGTGTGTGTGTGTGTGTGTGTAGGGACTGACTCACTGGTGAAGTTATTCTGTGTCTGTATGGAGTCTCCTATGAAGCTGTCAGTCATGTCCCCAAAGACGATACACATGAGAGGGAGGACCGTTCCATTAACCATAGCCATGATGGTCCCCAGCACAATCATCAACCTGTCCCAACCATCAGCAAACCTGAACTATAGAGGCATGGGGGAGGAGGAGTGAGGGGCAGGGTGGGGATATGAGGAAAGTGAGAGATTGGGAAGGAGAGAGAGAAAGGGAGTGAGAAGGGGCAGGGGAGAGGTAAGGGGATAAAGAATTAAAGGGGGGAAGGATAAGTGGAGAGGAAAGGGACAGAGATGGACAGATGCGCAGAGAGAGAAAGAGAACATATGAAGGTAATGAATACTCTGAGTCATTTTGTATGTAGAACTCAATACTTTTGTATGTAGAGGCTCCTAACCAGAGGAAATTTAACTGGTCCAGCAGGGGACCAGAGGAAATGCAACATTCAGCTATTCTACTGGCCCAGCAGGGGAACAGAGGAAATTAAACCTTCAGCTATTCTACTGGCCCAGCAGGGGAACAGAGGAAATGAAACCTTCAGCTATTCTACTGGCCCAGCAGGGGACCAGAGGAAATGCAACCTTCAGCTATTCTACTGGCCCAGCAGGGGACCAGAGGAAATGCAACCTTCAGCTATTCTACTGGCCCAGCAGGGGACCAGAGGAAATGCAACCTTCAGCTATTCTACTGGCCCAGCAGGGGACCAGAGGAAATGCAACCTTCAGCTATTCTACTGGCCCAACAGGGGACCAGAGGAAATGCAACATTCAGCTATTCTACTGGCCCAACAGGGGACCAGAGGAAATGCAACCTTCAGCTATTCTACTGGCCCAGCAGGGGAACAGAGGAAATTAAACCTTCAGCTATTCTACTGGCCCAGCAGGGGACCAGAGGAATTCAACCTTCAGCTATTCTACTGGTCCAGCAGGGGACCAGAGGAAATTCAACCTTCAGCTATTCTACTGGCCCAGCAGGGGAACAGAGGAAACAGACCCCTCCCCAACCCCCCCTATTTCCACATTCATGTCTGATCTGGGTTCCAACTTTACACGCATGCAAGCACGTTGCACGCACACGTTCACATGCAGGCACACAGTCACATGCACACACATTCTCACAACCAACCAACCACCCACACACACCCACACACACACACACACACACAATACCTCGGGGCCCTGATAATAAATAGTCTACAGTGTGTACAGCTGGAGAAGTATGTGACAGTTTGTCTAGGCTACTCACCAGAGCTATGGCGCCAATCATCGGCATCTTTGGCTCTTTCTCCTTTCCCCCCTTTTTCTCTTCATCTTTATCCTCTCTAGAAGAAACAGAATATCTACAACATCATTTTATAAATCAATTTTATATAATAATCTTTCAACTTTAAAAACGGCAGATAAAGTTATTAAGTTAGTTAACTCAGGAACTAGACCGTAATTCCAATGAAGGAATAACACAAATCGATATTATACCGACTATAGAAACAATTGTTGACAAAATACAAACACCCAAAGACAACATTCTCAGCACCTAAATATTTACCCAATGTCTCCGTTTTGCTCAATCTTGACTTTGGCCACGGCTATCTCATCCTTCTTGCCCATGTCTGGGTCTAATGGCATGTAGGAAGCAATACAGACAGGTACAACCGTACAGGTGAGATCACAAATACGTATAACGGTAAGATATTTAAGCGTCCTCAAGAGTCTGGGGAAAGACAAACTTTGACACCTGCAATAAAGTATTTAAGGGGCTAACCCACAGGCTGAACTCATCATGGGCGTGCGTGCGAATTCATTTACTAAATGATAACGAACTGGTTGCATGATACTGACTCCGGTTCATAATATCTTGACCACAGGACTAGAATGAGAATCTATATCTATGGTCTGCACTGGGTAGTGAATTAACACCCTCAATATGCCCCAGAAGTTTACTTCATATTTATTAAGCCTACTTTTAAAATAGTTTTGTAGTATAGGCTATAGTCTAGACTTGTCTTGTAGGCTATTAGAAAAAGCAGTTGACATTATAAAGTGTAACGGAAGATCCGGTCGAGCGCATTAAAAATACATAATGGTTGTTAGATAAACTCACCGCTTCTTTCCCACCACCTCGCACAGGATCTCTCTCTTCCCTCGTTTCTATTTTTGACAATAGTTGGTCCACTCTCGGTGCTTACCCCCCAGCTCCGGTGCTGTCCTCTCTTTGTCTACCTCTGTTTCGTTCTCCCAATAGAGAAACAAGGGAGGCAGCAGCGCTTCTCTTATATCATAGTTACATGGGGGTGACATCATTTACTGCCGCGTGCCGCCCCTGCTCAAATCACACCTTCTGATGTCCACCAAACGTCTGTCTGTCCTTGACTTCGACGTCAGGAGCTGCTTTAAGGGAGGAGACAATGACCTATAGGGTGATGGCTGAGTGTGTGTCTTTGTTATTATATTAGATACCGGACATGGCCATCTCATGTTGCCGCTATTTGAGAGACAACCACCGCTATATTATTTTTCTCTCTCACAACATCGTGAACCAACAGTGGGCATCCATAAAACCAATGTCCAATCTCTTATAAAGAATGGAGAGCCTACCAGTTCAGCAAAATGAACATCTTATTGACTGTTTCATCTATTGACGTGCCTAGAACCCAGAGTGAACAATGACTATAAATGATCTAGGACTAGTCTATAGTAAAACTCCCGAGTAGTGCAGTGGTCAAAGGCACTGCATCTCAGTGCAAGAGGGGTCACTACAGTCCCTGGTTCGATTCCAGGCTGTATCACATCTGGCCGTGATTGGGAGTCCCATAGGGCAGTGCACAATTGGCCCAGCATCATCTGGGTTTGGCCAGTGTAGGCAGGCATTGTAAATACGAATATGTTCTTAAATGACTTGCCTAGTTAAATTAAATAAAAACTGAGTTACTATCACACTCCAATGCCCCTTACCTCTACTTGTAATTGTTCAGCTTTAGGCCAAAACAGTTTCTGTTATTAATTACATTGAGAACACACACTGTAAAAAAAAGAAACCCCACAAATCTATTGTTTCAACTAATTAAGTAACTGGTTCCACATACTATTTTTTTGTTTACTCAACTTTTGGGGCTAAGTGTTACCTGAACAACACCTTGGCCAAAACTTAGCTCCAACTTGAGAAAACGTTGGCAAAAAAACTTGTTCATTCAACTATAAATGAACATTGATGATGTTATTTTTCCTCCAGTCTGAGTTAGTGCTTTGTCTTGTTCACTGTGTTCTAATGAGTTCTGTCAGCTTGTGTAGCATTGTAAAGGGATAAAGACTCCCACACTGCCATTTCCCTCTCTACATTTGTTAATCATTGTCATCATCAGGGACTGGTACAGGGTTCACATACCCACAGACAGACAGTATGGTGGCCAGTGAGTTGCTCTTTTTGATAAAACCATTAACTTCCCCTCAGAATCTCTCTGGCCTTTCTTGGCCATTGATCAAGCTGGAATGACTGGACACCGGACAACATATTCAACTACTGAAGGACAATGGAGTAAAAAAAATGTATATCTCAATGACAAGCTAAATCAGAAAACATTTCTCTACTGAGATTCCAATCTCCATTGTCCTCCAAGACTGAATATAATTTCTGGTTGGACTGGTAGATAATGTCAGTACACAGTGAAGTGACAATAGACATCTTCCCCCGTGTTGGGCTGGTAGATAATGTCAGTACACAGTGAAGTGACAGTAGACATCTTCCCTCGTGTTGGGCTGGTAGATAATGTCAGTACATAGTGAAGTGACAGTAGACATCTTCCCTCGTGTTGGGCTGGTAGATAATGTCAGTACACAGTGAAGTGACAGTAGACATCTTCCCTCGTGTTGGACTGGTAGATAATGTCAGTACACAGTGAAGTGACAGTAGATATCTTCCCTCGTGTTGGACTGGTAGATAATGTCAGTACACAGTGAAGTGACAATAGACATCTTCCCCCGTGTTGGGCTGGTAGATAATGTCAGTACACAGTGAAGTGACAGTAGATATCTTCCCTCGTGTTGGGCTGGTAGATAATGTCAGTACACAGTGAAGTGACAGTAGATATCTTTCCCCGTGTTGGGCTGGTAGATAATGTCAGTACACAGTGAAGTGACAGTAGATATCTTCCCCCGTGTTGGGCTGGTAGATAATGTCAGTACACAGTGAAGTGACAGTAGACATCTTCCCTCGTGTTGGGCTGGTAGATAATGTCAGTACACAGTGAAGTGACAGTAGACATCTTCCCTCGTGTTGGGCTGGTAGATAATGTCAGTACACAGTGAAGTGACAGTAGACATCTTCCCTCGTGTTGGGCTGGTAGATAATGTCAGTACACAGTGAAGTGACAGTAGATATCTTCCCTCGTGTTGGGCTGGTAGATAATGTCAGTACACAGTGAAGTGACAGTAGACATCTTTCCCCGTGTTGGGCTGGTAGATAATGTCAGTACACAGTGAAGTGACAGTAGATATCTTCCCTCGTGTTGGGCTGGTAGATAATGTCAGTACACAGTGAAGTGACAGTAGATATCTTTCCCCGTGTTGGGCTGGTAGATAATGTCAGTACACAGTGAAGTGACAGTAGACATCTTTCCCCGTGTTGGGCTGGCTAAAAGGGCTAAAAGGAACAGGTGTGTGTTATTGTCCATGAGTATGTGCATGTCAAAGACCAATTCAGATAACACAATACCGTTATACAACATTCAATAAAACACACACCAGTGTGTGGGCCAAAGGTACAGTTAGTCAGGAGCTTCTCTACGCACGCGCACACACACACACACACACGCACACGCACACGCACACACACACACACACACACACACACACACACACACACACACACACACACACACACACACACACACACACACACACACACACACACACACACACACGGCTTATATGCTCAACGATCATAATATGCTCTCCATCTATGTCTCCTTTTCCTATCACTTCTTTGTTTTATTGTTGATGTTATGAAGCACATGTTTACCATTAGTCTCAACCTGCAGGCCTATCCAGAGATTTTAGTCTCTTGGGTTATTTATGCCATACAATCAACTACCACTGTGTTCTCACGTTGAACCATGAAGTGTCACTCATTGACAATAGCCTAATAAAAAAGGGGGTGTCATACTGTGACATCACTTCTTGGGTTTCCGTCACACGTTGACTCAGTAGAAGTGGATGACATAAAGTGATGTCACCGGTTAATGAAGGATTGACCTAAAAACAACATGTAGGCACTGGAGAAATATGAGTTAAAAGGTGTTAAGACAAAAAGCATGTTAGGATAGGTTAACTTCCTGGTTGTTGATGTCTTACTATAGGATGAATATATGAAGTATCCAGGTTTGTTCAGTCAATCTACAGACAGATCGAGGTTGTGTCTCACAAAAGTAGGCTAAGAATCTGTTACCAGTCAGTCAGATAAGGTCCCTCCTCCCTATCAAAACGTCAGACACCAATTCATCCCAAAGACAATATACAATTTTTCTTCCTTTTTATCTCTGAATTGTTGGGAAAGGGCTCAAAGTAAGCATTTCACAGATCAAATCTACACCTGTTGCATTCGGCGCATGTGACAAAAAAAATGTGATTGGATTTGAATAATCTTCTATATCTATGAATCATTCACTGAAGCTCTTTCAACTGTTATTGTGGTACTTCAATAGTTTCAGATTTGTCCCTTTACTTGCTTTCTGAGAATCAGGAAGAGAGATCTGCTCTTTCTCTCTTGTTCTGATGTCAACCACAGAACTAGTGACTACACAGACAGGAGGTCAGAGATAGAAGCTGAGGTATGGAGCGCAAGTCTGTATTCTCGTCTTCAGGGTCCTTCTCAGGCTCAAACCAGTTCCAACCAGTTCTGAGGGACAGGGGAGAAGAACAGGGTCAGAGATTCTGATTGATAAAGACTGTTTAACCTTTATTCAATCAGAAAATACCCTTGAGGTTGAAAATCTATTTTGCAAGAGCAACCCACAGTGTGAGAAAAAATGGCAAAACTAGCCAGCAAGTGTTTTTGTAAGTTTGTAGGGAAAAAATTACATAATATATACTGTATATTCTTTTGGGGGGGATTTTAGTTTTTGGTCAAAAAATGACTAAAATCACCAGGAATTCAGCTCAAAATTAGTTTGATTTAGGTCATATGTTCACCTCATATTCCCATGAATAAAATTAGACACATGTGATTGTGTCTCAATGTAATCAAGGTGTTATGGATACAAGTATTCTGTGTGTATCCTGTGTGTATTTCTTTTCTCTCCTTCTCCCCTACTCACAGGTGACAATCATCATTCCCCAATCAGTCGCTAATCAGAAGACACCTGCTCCTTTTCTCCTACCCAATCACAGTCCCTTTCCCTTGGTTTAAAAACCCTGTCAGTTGTTTTCTCTAGAGTTCGATCTCTTTGTGTAGCAATCTCACTGTAAATGCCATATGTTTGTAGACCTCTTGTGTGGTTTAGCATCTACATGTCACTTTGTCCCCACCTGTGAGTATTGTTTTGGTTATGGTGTGAGTGTTTGTTTGATGGTGGGAAAAGGGGGTAACCAGACAGTTTGCCCATGGGCATACACTACCGTAGGTCAGCTTTGTTAAATACACTAGTTAGAACTGGGTGGACCACCCACTGTATTTTTGGTTAGTTAGCTGTTATTGAAGTAGGCTAGTTTAGGGGTGTTTTGGGATATTTGTTTCTTTCCTTGGGTCCAGCTCAGCCCCTTTTCCTGCCCCCCCCCCCCATTACCGTGTGTTTGTTAATAAACCCTGAGTTTGACGGTAGATTTAAGTTATCGTGGTTATTTCATTCTCACCGTTATTTTGTCACTAATACACTTTGCATGAGTTATGTTACGGGTCCCATTACCACCCCCCCCCCCCCCTAGACTGTCGGGCCAAAGGGATTCGTAACAAGGTATGAAATTATTGTTATTCCCAAATACAATCTATTTTGGGGCGTAGTTGTGGACAATTTGCAGTGTACAAATTATAATTATGTTCCAGCCCCCTTACCATCCACTCCAACAAAAATCAGGCCGTGGCTGAATCTAGTTGGCTACCCCTGCAGTAGGGGCACCTCTCGTTTAGTTAGAAAATAGTTTAACCCCTGAGATGAGGCATCTTGTTTCCTCAAAACAGTTTTGATTGGTCTGTCTCAGAGTTGTTGTCTTGGGGTAGATAAGTAGTCTATTGCATTTCATCAGTAGCCCAAAAAGTGGGGTGTCAAACTCATTCCATGGAGGGCCTAGTGTCTGCTGCCTTTTCCTTTCAATTAACATCTAGACAAGGTGAGGAGTTCTTTGCTAATTAGTGACTAATTCATCAATCAAGTACAAAGGAGTGAAGACCCACGGAATGAGTTTGACACATGTACCTTAAACTCACCAAATGACCCTGTGGCTCTCCTCTGCTATAAACACCATACTGACTATTCCCACTGAGCGTGTGTCAGATCAGTGTCCAGGGCACTTCAGGAAAGGGGAGGAAGGATTCAGGTATTGGAACAGCTGCAGCTTACTCCATGGCCGCTGGGGGTCCCCATCTACCTGAAAACCGAAGTTTCTAACATTTTTATTTTATTCTCACATACACCAGATAGGTGTGGTTTTACTGGGTCAGCCATAGTAGTACAGCACCCTTTGGGCAAGTTAGGGGTAAGTGCCTTCCTCAAAGGCAGAGCAACAGATTTTACCTTGTCAGCTCAGGTAATTGAACCAGCAACCTTTTAGTTACTAGCCCACCACTCTAACCACTAGGCTACCTGCTACACCTATCATAAGAGGACACAGTTCGAACACGTTCAATGGGGCCTGATTAAACAAATATAAAAAAACCTTGCTCTGCTTTCTGTTTATTGTTGCAGCACCATTTCAGCGAGTCAAATTACTGTACATATAAATAGCCTATATTTGGCGAATAAAGGTTATTCTCATTCTGAACATCAATATATTACACAAAACAATAACCATATCGATTATGTATACTGAACAAAAATATAAACGTAACCTGTAAAGTGTTCCCATGTTTCATGAGCTGAAATAAAAGATCTGAGAAATTGTACATACACAAAAAATGATCTCAGATTTTATGCACACATTAGTCTACATCCATGTTAGTGAGCATTTTTCCTTTGTAAAGATAATCCAACCACCTGACAGGTGTGGCATAACAAGAAGCTGATTAAACAGCATGATCATTACACAGGTGCACCTTGTGCTGGGGACAATAAAAGGCCACTCTAAAACGTGCAGTTATGTCACAACGCAATGCCACAGATGTCTCACATTTTGAGGGAGCATGTATTGGCATTCTGAGTACGTCCAACCGGCCTCACAACCACAGACCACGAGTAACCACGCCAACCCAGGACCTCCACATCCAGCTTCTTCACCTAGTCTGAAACCAGCCACATGGACAGCTGATGAAACCGAGGAGTATTTCTGTCTGTAATAAAGCCCTTTTGTGGGGAAAAACTCATTCTGATTGGCTGGGCCTGGCTCTCCAGTGGGTGGCCCTGGCTCCCAAGTGGGTGGGCCTATGCCCTCCCAGGCCCATCCATGGCTGTGCCCCTGCCCAGTTATATCAAATCCATAGATTAGGGCCTAATGGATTTATTTAAATTGACTGATTTCCTTATGTGAACTGTAACTCAGTAAAATCTTAAAAATTGTTGCATTTTGCGTTTATATTTTTGTTCAGTAAAGGTTGGACTTTAGACCTGTGGTGGCTTTTGTCTTACAAATAATGATAAAGGTAAACAAACCAGCAAATAGAGCTAGTAGCAGAGATCCAGATTCAGCACCATGGATAGCGGCCATCGGAACCACCCACGATCTGACATTTGAGAACCACAAGACTGGACAGCGGCTGATACCTCCTGGTGATCCTGCTGGAGTCATGTCCAACCTGGTCATCAGGAAGGATCAGCCAGTTATGAAAAATAAAATGTACTACTTCAATATGGAGATATCCTCAATGGTGCGGCCCATGCTGCCACAGACACTATAATGGCACTGATACAAAGTCCTGAATCTATCTCTATGATTATTCTTCAAATGATTCTCCCAGTAGCCATTGACGTTGCTGCAGCTTCAGCCAGCCACTTTCCACAGTCTTGAAGTTGGAAGTCCCACCAAATTGACAACATTAAAATGGCACTCAAGGGCGCTGCCTATGCTGATATAGCCTTTTGGCTACTAGAGTCCTCTTTCATTCTCTATTAAATAATTGGCAACTGGGCCTGTACAGGAAGTAGCCAAAACCTAAACGAACTCTCTTGTTTCAGCTAGCCTGGGTGCCAGTCTATTTCTACTCTCTTGTGAACTCTAAATGCCATAACTCCTTATTGAATTGGCATGCCAAATGTTGACACTGGAGTTGACACTGGAGTTGACATGAGCACAAACCAATCTGGGACCAGGGTATGTTTGGTGTGAAACATTTTCATTACACCTTTTAGATGGGTGCAGATGTAGGAGAGAATAAAGTTATTTGTTATACTATTGGGATGCACACATAGAAAGTCTCTTCGTCTCCCAAGACCATCGAGGTTACCATCGGTAGCCTAATTCGCTCTAAACAGGAATTTAAACCGCTCAGACTTCCCGGCACTTGTTTTGGGCGTTTTAGCACAACCCCGTGACTGTTTCTCTCCTAAATGACTGGGTGATTTCTGTCCATCCACCTCCCTCTTGCCCTATACGTTGACTGTCAACGATCGAGCGTGCTGGTGTGACGTGGATAGAGCCCGCGGGCGGTGGCGTGCACTGTTGAACCCAACCTGCTGATTTAAAAGAAACAGGGACAGCAAATACTGCGCACCTACACCCGGGAGACAACTAACTGTGGCGAGGATGGCGTCACGTAGCCTGGGGCTGCATGTAGCTCGCAAACAGGACGCTGCCAGAAGCGGAGCTGTGGAGAGGAGGAATCTACTGACTGTCTGCAGGTAAAAGAATGCTCGGTTTGATTGTGTTAATTTACTAATTGGTGAGATGATTAAATGACCGCATTCTCGTGCGACTGGCGATTGTGTGTGGCTGCTGTTGAAGACGGTAGGGTAATTGGTGGTATTGGCTAAATTTCTAAATATCGCACATAACCGACCATCCTTTGTTCCGCTACTGTGGCATCGCGTTTACATTAGTGTTGATGGTGTTATATCGACATGAACTGTAGCCTATAACGCCGCACTAGTTCTGAGGGTTCTCCAATGGTCACACACACAAGCCGCCGCCACCTATGAGCCTTAATCATTCATGGAATCACAGTTACCTTCATTAATTAGGTGCCCAACTCAATACCAGTGTAGTCTATAGATTTCACATGAACGAAGGTAATTCAACACACAGCTATGAATTGGCACGGAACTGTGCAATGTGTGATGATTCTCTTAAATTGTTAATCTGAAGTTTCATGCTCTTCGAACAGTATAAATAATAATAGTTTGGTGGGTGCTTATATTTCACACATGTGCAAGCGTGTATTATACGAAAGTGTGTGTGTTAGCTATAGTGATGTCGTTCTCTGTGGATAACATCATGCTGTTGAACGCCCTGTCAAGTATAGCTCTATCAGACCCAGCCGTATGCCCCCTGTGGTTCTAGTGAAGAGAGAGATTGGGTAGATGAGATATATGCTACATACTCCCACTCAATCAGTAGACACATGAGCCCCTTTTTGCTGCTCCAACACATGACCACTGGTGTATCACCATTAAAGATCACTGGTGTCAGAAAGCAGGGAGTGGGCATTGTACTCACATGTCTCCAGGGCTGGGGTTTATTTTCATGGCAAGGTGGTGTATCATCTCCAAGCTGGTGACAGGTGAGGAAACCACAACAGAAGAGTTATCAGGCTTTGTTTTCCCTTTCTGGAGGGGCTTTTCACAACCTCATTGTCAGAATTTTCTCCAGGAATGTCACTTTTTTTTCAAAAACATTTCATGTGCAGTTCTTGTGACATTATTTAGTTGGTTTGGTGAACTATGCTCACGTGGTGAGTAACCTTGTCTGATTCCCGAAGACTCCTGTTAGCTCACTAAGCTAATGCCTAGGCTTTCTCAGTGAGCTAAATCAAGAGCTTGGGACTATAAGGTTCTACTTGCATTTTGTCCAGATTGAATTATTGACATAGCCTTGTTCTGTTCAATGTTCTCTACCTATACAGTAGTCTAAATACCCCAATTCATGTTAAGTGCAACAGAATACAAGATAAAAATCGCTGACACCTTTCAAACCAATGAGGGGTTAGAACTTTAAAGCCAATTATCTCAATCATCATTTTGCAGATAGAACCTTATAGTACCAAGTTCTCAAACTCTTAGTTGATGTATTTAGAGCACTTGGGTTCAATATATGTTAGTTTCTAGTGAGCAACTGCTCTAGTCTTAATAATCGCTTTGGGTCATCAGGACCGACTCCACCTAAACCAATGATCTGAATAATGAAAATATAAATCCTGTGGAATGAGTTCAGATCCAATCAACCACTGCTGCAGAACATGAATAGATACAGTTTATTGGTTTCATTGATTTAATATGCAGACAAGGCTGTGAAGTTCCTGTGTCCTCATCACTAAGGAATTATCATGGTCCACACACACCAATACAGTTGTGAAGAGGGCACGACAATGCCTCTTCCCCTCAGGAGGCTGAAAAGATTCGTCATGGGATCTCCGATCCTCAAAGTTCTACAGCTGCATCATTGAGAGCATCTTGACTGACTGCATCACCACTTGGTGTGGTAACTGCTTGACGTCCACCGGAAGGCGCTAGGGTAGTGCGTAAGGCCCAGTTCCTCCCTGGGGCTGAGCTCCCTGCCATCTAGACCCTCTATACCAGGCAGTGTCTGAGGAAGGCCTTAAAAATGGTCAGACTCCAGCCACCCAAGTCATAGACTGTTCTCTCTAACGCATGGCAAGTGGTACCGATGCACCAAGTCTGGAACCAACAGAACTCTGAACAGCTTCTAACTCCAAGCCATAAGACCACTAAATAGTTGGTCTGGGTAGCTATTGGTTAACTATTTAACTATCTGCATTGACCCTTTTTGCACTAACTACACTGCTGCTACTTATCTATTTTGTTGCCTAGTCACTTTATACCTACCTATACATATCGAACTCCATTACCTCGTACCCCTGAACATCCACTCAGTACTGGTACCCCGTGTATATAGCCAAGTTATCCTTATTCCTTGTGTTATCTTTTTCTATAAAAAAAAAAAAATCTGCATTGTTGAGAAGGGCCCGTCAGTAAGCATTTCAATGTTAGTCTACACCTGTTGTTTACAAAGCATGTGACAATTATTTTTGAATGTCATCTAACATGCTCTGGGAACTGTCATTTCTAATCACTGATGGGGGGGGAGATATATAAGGACAACCGTAACCGCTTTTATCAGACCACATGACCTTCTCCCATTCCTCCTCTGGATCATCCAGATGGTCATTGGCAAACTTCAGACGGGCCTGGACATGCGCTGGCTTGAGCAGGGGGACCTTGCGTGCGCTGCAGGATTTTAATCCATGACGGCGTAGTATGTTACTGATGGTTTTCTTTGAGACTGTGGTCCCAGCTCTCTTCCGGTCATTGACCAGGTCCTGCCGTGTAGTTCTGGGCTGATCCCTCACCTTCCTCATGATCATTGATGCTCCACGAGGTGAGATCTTGCATGGAGCCCCAGACCGAGGGTGATTGACTGTCATCTTGAACTTCTTCCACTTTCTAATAATTGTGCCAACAGTTGTTGCCTTCTCACCAAGCTGCTTGCCTATTGTCCTGTAGCCCATCCCAGCCTTGTGCAGGTCTACAATGTTAGCCCTGATGTCCTTACACAGCTCCCTGGTCTTGGCCATTGTGGAGAAGTTGTAGTCTGTTTGAGTGTGTGTACTGTTGTCTTTTATACAGGTAACGAGTTCAAACAGGTGCAGTTAGTACAGGTAATGAGTGGAGAACAGGAGGGCTTCTTAAAGAAAAACTAACAGGTCTGTGAGAGCTGGAATTCTTACTGGTTGGTCAGTGATTAAATACTTATGTCATGCAATAAAATGCAAATTAATTACTTAAAAATCATACAATGTGATTTTCTGGATTTTTGTTTTAGATTCCGTCTCTCACAGTTGAAGTGTACCTATGATAAAAAAAATTACAGACCTCTACATGCTTTATAAGTAGGAAACACTGCCGATTTTGCAGGTTATCAAATACTTGTTCTCCCCACTGTAGCATGTCTTCTCTTGAGAGCCAGGTCTGCCTTCAGTGGCCTTTCTCAACAGCAAGGCTATGCTCACTGAGTCTGTACATAGTCAAAGCTTTGCTTAAGTTTGGGTCGGTCAGTGGTCAGGTATTCTACCACTGTGTACTCTGTTTAGGGCCAAATAGCATTCTAGTTTGCTCTGTTTTTTGATTAATTACTTGACACTGGAAATAATTATCTTTTTGTTTTCTCGTGATTTGGTTGGGTCTAATTGTGTTGCTGTCCTGGGGGTCTGTATTTGTGACCAGGACCAGCTTGCTTAGGGGACTCTTCTCCAGGTTCATCTCTCTGTAGGTGATTGCTTTGTTATGGAAGGTTTGGGAATCGCTTCATTCGTCCCTTTTTCTGGATTTTGATCATTAGCGGGTAACGGCCTAGTTCTGCTGTGCATGCTTTATTTGGTGAAATATTTGCAGAATATTTGCAGAATTCTGCATGCAGAGTCTCAATCTGGTGTTTGTCCCTTTTAGTGAATTCTTGGTTGGTGAGCAGACCCAAGACCTCACAACCATAAAGGGCAATGGGTTCAATAACTCATTCAAGTATTTTTAGCCAGATCCTAATTGGTATGTTGAATTTTGTGTTCCTTTTGATGGCATAGAAGGCCCTTCTTGCCTTGTCTCTGAGCTCGTTCACAGATTTGTGGAAGCTACCTGTGGCGCTGATGTTTAGGCCAAGGTATGTATAGTTTTTTTGTGTGCTCTAGGGAAGTGGTGTCTAGATGGAATTGGTATTTGTGGTCCTGGCGACTGGACCTTTTTTTGAACACCATTATTTTTGTCTTACTGAGATTTACTGTCAGGGCCTAGGTCTGACAGAATCTGTGCAGAAGCTCTAGCTGCTGTAGGCCCTCCTTGGTTGGTGACAGACACATCAGATCATCAGCAAACATTTGACTTCATATTCTAGTAGGGTGAGGCTGGGTGCTGCAGACTGTTCTAGTGCCCTAGCCAATTCATTGATTTTTATATATACACTGCTCAAAAAAATAAAGAACACTTAAACAACACAATGTAACTGCCACAGCTCGCATTGATGGGCCATCCTGGATGAGCTGCACTACCTGAGCCACTTGTGTGGGTTGTAGACTCCGTCTCATGCTACCACTAGAGTGAAAGCACCGCCAGCATTCAAAAGTGACCAAAACATCAGCCAGGAAGCATAGGAACTGAGAAGTGGTCTGTGGTCACCACCTGCAGAACCACTCCTTTATTGGGGGTGTCTTGCTAATTGCCTATAATTTCCACCTTTTGTCTATTCCATTTGCACAACAGCATGTGAAATTTATTGTCAATCAGTGTTGCTTCCTAAGTGGACAGTTTGATTTCACAGAAGTGTGATTGACTTGGAGTTACATTGTGTTTAAGTGTTCCCTTTATTTTTTTGAGCAGTGTGTGTGTGTATGTGTGTGTGTATATGTATGTGTGTATATATATATGTATATATACACGCGCGGGCGCACACACACCGTTGAAGTCGAAGTTTACATACACTTAGGTTGGAGTCATTAACTTGTTTTTCAACCACTCCACAAATTTCTTGATAAACTGTAGTTTTGGCAAGTCGGTTAGGACATCTACTTTGTGCATGACACAAGTAATTTTTCCAACAATTGTTTACAGACAGATTATTTAATTTATAATTCACTATCACAATTCCAGTTGGTCAGAAGTTTACATACACTATGTTGACTGTGCCTTTAAACAGCTTGGAAAATTCCAGAAAATCATGTCATGGCTTTAGAAACTTCTGATAGGCTAATTGACATAATTGGAGTCTATTGGAGGTGTACCTGTGGATGTATTTCAAGGCCTACCTTCAAACTCAGTGCGTCTTTGCTTGACATCATGAGAAAATGCAAATAAATCAGCCAAGACATCAGAAAAATAATTGTAGACCTCCACAAGTCTGGTTTATCCTTGGGAGCAGTTTCCAAACGCCTGGAGGTACCACGTATACTATTGTTTGTACAGATGAACAAGTATAAACAGCATGGGACCACGCAGCCGTTACCCCGCTCACGATGGAGACGTTCTGTCTTCTAGAGAGGAATGTACTTTGGTGCGTAAAGTGCAAATCAATCCCAGAACAACAACAAAGGACCTTGTGAAGATGCTGGAGGAAGCAGGTACAAAAGTATCTATAACCACAGTAAAACAAGTCCTATATCGACACAACCTGAAAGGCCGCTCAGCAAGGAAGAAGCCACTGCTCCAAAACTGCTATGAAAAAGCCAGACTACAGTTTGCAACTGCACATGGGGACAAAGATTGTACTTTTTTGAGAAATGTCCTCTGGTCTGATGAAACAAAAAGGGAACTGTTTGGCCTTAATGACCATCGTTATGTTTGGAGGAAAAAGGGGGAGGCTTGCAAGCCGAAGAACACCATCCCAACCGTGAAGCACGGGGGTGGCAGCATCATGTTGTGGGGGTGTTGCTGCAGGAGGGACTTGTGCACTTAACAAAATGGATGGTGTCATGAGGCAGGAAAACTCTGGATATATTGAAGCAACATCTCAAGACATCAGTCAGGAAGTTAAAGCTGGGTCACAAATGGGTCTTCCAAATGGACAATGACCCCAAGCATACTTCCAAAGTTGTGGGAAAATGGCTTAAGGACAACAAAGTCAAGGTATTGGAGTGGCCATCACAAAGCCCTGACCTCAATCCTATAGAACATTTCTGGGCAGAACTGAAAAAGCGTGTGAGCAAGGAGGCCCACAAACCTGACTCAGACACACCACCTCTGTCAGGAGGAATGGGCCAAGTTTCACCCAACTTATTGTGGGAAGCTTGTGGAAGGCTACCTGACACGTTTGACCCACGGTAAACAATTTAAAGGCAATACACTCCATTAGTATTTGGTAGCATGTAAACTTCTGACCCAACTGGGAATGTGATGAAAGAAATAAAAGCTGAAATAAATAATTCTCTCTACTATTATTCTGACATTTCACATTCTTAAAATAAAGTGGTGATCCTAAATCAGGGAATTTTTACTCGGATTAAATGTCAGGAATTGTGAAAACCGAATGTATTTGGCTAAGGTGTATGTAAACTTCCGACTTCAACTGTATATATCTGAGAGACTCTGTGTTGAGGTTGGTGATAAAGTAGTCTAGGGATGAGCTATAGGTGTACCTACCGTAGGAGTCCCCTAGAAGCCTACCATTGACTATATACATACCATACCCAGCCTGCAACAGAGCTGCAGGAGTTGTGACCTGTTTTTGTTGTCGTAGTTGTGCCTAGGGGGGCATATGGGGGAGGGAGTTATATCTTTATTTAACTAGGCAAGTCAGTTAAGAACAAATTGTTATTTACATTGATGGCCTACCCCAGCCAAACTCGGACGACGCTGGACCAAATTGTGCCGCCCTATGTGACTCCCAATCACGAATTCGAACCAGGTACTGCAGTGACCCCTCTTGCACTGACATGCAGTGTCTTAGGCCACTCGGGAGTCCTATCACCTCCAGGTAGGTGTTTGTCCCCCTGTGTGCTGAGGTGTCTGGTTCTGGCATTTAGGTTGCCACAGACTAGTACATGTCCCTTTCCCTGGAAATTATAGATTTCCCCCATGCGGCATGTTGAAGCTGTCTTCATTAAAGTATGGGGATTCTAGTGGGGGAATTTGGTATGTCTCCCTCTCTCTCTGTGTATGTAATGGAAAAAACGGAAACCTTATTGCCTGTCCTGTTTAGATAAAGCTTCGTCAACCCACTGCCACTTAACCTGCTACTGTGTGTCTGCTGTACAAGCCCCACAGCACAGAGATGACTGTTGCATCTCTGTCTGACCAACATGGAAATGAGGCCATTTAAGACTACTGAGATGATCCCTGTATTCCAGAATCAACACAGTCATTTCCTGTTTGCTTCATTCCATTAAATATCCTCGGTGCTTAATAACCTAGACACTAATTAGAGTATCTCTGGTCAGGAGCCCTATCGTTGTTGTCATGCCCCACAGTCTGACCCCCATGCAATCTACCTATATGCTTATATGACAGTGATTTAAAAAAATATATATTTGTATATTGTCAACGCTCCACTGAAAGTGTGCAGTAGAGATTGTTTCCTAAAGCCTGTAAATCATCTGTTCAGTCAGAGATGATCTCCTCTCCCTAGAGTCACATTTAACAGCCTGTCAGAGAAACGTGCTGATCCAGTGCAGACTCAGTTAACTGTGTGTGTGCAGGTTTTCAGTGAAGACGTTGCTTGACCGCTCCTGTTTAGACACGATAGACGACTCATCTCCAGAGTTCACCAACTTCGTCTCCATCCTGGAACAGATCCTCAGTCACAGACTGAAAGGTAGAGTAACACACACACACATGTGCTAAAAGCCCTTCCCATCTGGACCACTGCAGGGTTGTAGGGTATAGGAGTCAATATGTCACCTATAAATGTAGCACTCATTCTCTCTCTCCCTTCTTTCAATCTCCCCCTCCCTTCTCCCAGGTCAGACTACATGGTTTGGTTATGAGACTCATCGTAGTTTCTGGGACTATGTGAAAGCAGCCTGCAGTAAAGTCTCTCACAGCTGCATCCACAGCATTGAGAGCATGGAGAATGTACGCTCCTCCAGAGCTAAGGTGTGTGTGTGTGTGTGTCTGCACGAGAGAGGTTGCTGGTTATGCTGGAAAGCCTTGAGCCATGGGCCTTAATGATAACATCAATATTCCCACGGATCTTAAACACACAACTCTCTCAGCCTTTTCCGCTGGATGAAATTACACACAGAACAAAAGACAGCTTTGTTCAGAAGCTTTAAACAATAAATACTGTAGTGTTGTCCAAGAGAACGCCACAGCTCCGGCACAAGCACACGCACGTACGCACCCATGCATGCACACTTGCGTGCAGATGCACAAACTCAATCAGCTGACTGTGGCTAAGTAGGAAGGGCAGTATGTATTTGTATTATAATGATGTCTGTTTTAAAGAGCTACTATGCAGGCCTGATGTATAATGGAAACTTAAGAACACTGTGTGTCCACAGGGTCGGGCGTGGATCAGGCTGGTGCTGATGGAGAAGAGGTTGTCTGAGTACATCTCCTCCGCCCTGAGGGACTTAAAAACCACCAGGTCTTTCTCTCTGGCACACACACACAATGGCAATACAAAACACCAGACTGAGTTGGTTTTAGGTGTTCTGAGGATGGAACTTACTGTGTGTGTAATGTGTAGGAGATGGTATGAGGATGGGGCCATCATGCTAGGTGAGGAGGCGGGGCTGCTAGCAGATACACTCATCGGTCTCAACACCGTTGACTTCAGGTACTCGTATCATACTGTATATTATTTATAGTGTTGCTGAGTCAGAGCTCAGGTTACACAGTAAAGGTCTCAATTAAAGTGTATTTTCCTCTGGTGGTAGCTTCTGTCTGAAAGGGGAGGGGCTGAATGGAAGCTGCCCAGCGGTGATTGACTATACGCCCTATCTGAAGTCGATTCAGAGGTATGTGGGATTCAATCTTTTATTCCTTTACCTGCTATTATGTACTCTTCCCCCTGTATGTGCCCTATAAATTGAACTCCTACCCCCTCTGTAGTACCCTCTGAAGTGTGCCCTTTCCCCCTGTGTAGAGAAAACAGCATCAGCAGTGATGAGGAGGAGTTGAGGACCCTGGGGAGCAGCGGCAGCGAGAAGAACACCCCTGAAAAGATGGCTGCCAGCACTGCGGAGGCCATCTTAACTGAGCAGAGCAGCTGGGTCTGCAGGTGTAAAAGACTCGAGCAGAAATACCGCATGGCACTGGAACAGAAGGTAACGTCTCAGTGTGTGTGTATTGTACGTGTGTGTGCTGCAGAACACTGTATTGCACTATAGAATGCAGGTGTATTTGTGCCTGAGACAGTGAGGTGTCTGAGGAATAATTGGAAAGTTAGAAATCAAAATGTCAGGCTAACTGTCAGTACTCTCTTGAGGAAATGGAAACGCACACAGCTTGAAATCATTCATTCTATCCTCACCAGAGTACAAATCTATAGTGCCTCCTTTACTAAAACAAAAATATTGTTTATCTGTTTTGCTACTGCAAAAAATGTAATAATGCAACAACTCACTGTGTGTGTGTCTGCGCCAGTGTTATCTGGAAGAGATGGTTCGTCTGAGAGAGGCCCAGCTGTCTCAAGTGATTCCTCAGAACAAAGCTCTTCAGCAGAGACTAACAGACACACACCTCTCTCACACACTGGAGAAGGAACAACTAGAATACATCGTACTGGAGCTCCAGGACCAACTGTGAGTTTGTGTATCTGTGAGTGGGTGGAATGACCAGCTGTGAGTGTGACATTTTAACCATAGCGAGAGGGCCAGGGAATGCAGGAGTAGTGCACACAGCTATGTCTTACTATACTTGTGAGGACTTCTTGGGGACCAACAACCTTAACTCCTAAACCTAATTCTAACCTTAACCTTAAACCTAACCCCTAAGACTAAGATAGTTATTTTCACAAGTGAGGACCTGCAAAATGTCCCCACTTCTGAGGACTTATACTTACAGGTATAGGAAAGTGTGTGTGACACAAGGCTGTTATTATTAGTAGTTTTAAGCTTGTTATTTGAAGTTCAGTTAGTTTTCTGATCCACTTGTCCTTTTAATTTAGTTTATTTTTTGAATAATTTGTTGTTTTGTTTTAGTGTTAGGGACAGAGTAACCTATGCCACTATGGGCCAGTAATACACGGGACAGTTGAGCTAATGTGATTAGCATGAGGTTGTAAGTAACAAATAAATTCCCAGGACATAGACATATCTGATATGGGCAGAAAGCTTAAATTATTGTTAATGTAACTGCACTGTCCAATTTACAGTAGCTATTACAGTGAAATAATACCATGCTATTGTTTGAGGAGAGTGCCCAATTATGAACTTGAAAATGTATTAATAAACCAATTAGGCACATTTGGATAGTCTTGAACAGATATGCAATGGTTCATTGGAACAGTCTAAAACTTTGCACATACACTGCTGCCATCTAGTGGCCAAAATCTAAATTGCGCCTGGGCTGGAATAATACATTATGGCCTTTTGCATTTCAGAGATGGTTAAAAAAAATGCGCATGTCTTTTTTCTTTGTATTATCTTTTACCAGATGGGAGTTATTCTCCTACATTAATTTCACATTTCCACAAACTTCAAAGTGTTTCCTTTCAAATGGTTTCAAGAATATGCATATCCTTGCTTCAGGGCCTGAGCTACAGGCAGTTAAATTTGGGGATGTCATTTTAGGTGAAAATTGGGGGGAAAAGGGTCAGATCCTTAAGAGGTTTTTAAGTTAGGTTTAAAGGTAGACTCAGCAAGATGGCGTAGATGCACCGTGTACACAGTAGTAGTGCGTCAATTTCCACAACAACTATGAGCGTTGGCGCATGAGGCTTAACTTGTCCTCTGTTTTGGTCCCGTAGCTACCATGTTGCATCGTGCCAATCTCAATGGTCGTGTTAGAGCGGATCACTTTTGTCAAGCCTTTCAAAGTGTGTTGCATTGTGGGAGAAAAAATGGTCTGACTTGCGCCTACATGTCAACTGCATGACATTACAAAAATGTGATTAAAGGTCATTGACTGCAAGTTTCTGCTCTTCACCAACTTAATTCTGCAGCCATCAACCTGTATTGTGAAGCTCTATTGCCAACCAATCATTAGGGTGTTTTTGTTTGACTCACGCGAACGTGACCAAAGACATGACTGAAACAGGAACCAATTTTCCGCGATTTATGTATACAGTGGATACATATAAATAAATGTGCTATTTGAGCCTCTCTCTCTAATTGATTGTACACTACTATACTATGATTTCAGTGAGTGTGTGATATTGGGAATAGATGTTTATTTAGACATTATAAAGAAAACATTTTATAAACGATGGCAACACTGCCATGTTGATCTGAGCCTTGCTGTTGGAAAACCACATTACTTTTGGCTGTCGCAGATGCATTTCCCCTGACTTCACTCCTCGACTTTTGTCTATAGTCAGTTGCTTTTGGCCTTACAACTCAAACGCCCCCAATATCTGCGGTGCTGCTCATGGCGACGTCGTCTTGCTGAATCTACCTTTAAATATCAATGTGGCCTGCCAGATTCAGACGCTTCAAAACCCCATTCTATTTTATTTGAGTTCATTTTGGAGTCAAAGATAAGTTTTAGTTTTTCAAACAGATTTGTTCATTTTATTTCAGTTTACAGTTTTTTTTCATAATTGGTTTACTGTAATAACCTTGGTGTGATCACTTGGCCTGGGTGAATCAGAGGAGATGGTTTGGTGGAGGTTAGTTTATCACAGAGTCTCTAAATTAATGGTGTGATCAATTTGATCTCTTTATTATATTGATCATTTTAATTTGGGTTGTGAGGATTTCCTTATCTTTCCAAATGCTGGGGTTGAAACTGCAGTCATCTCAAACCAATAATCAGTCAGGGGTATGGATTTACAGACACAACATGGAGAGGGGGAGAGAGAGGGTGAGGTGAGGAGAGAAGCGATTAGAGAGAGAGACTGGGGTACATAGTATATTTTGGGACAGAATGTTCCAGGAACACAATATGAGTAGCTAGTGTCTTGACAGTAGAGGTTTATGTCTTCGTGTGTGTGCGTGTATATTTCATCCTGCTCAAGGACAGTGCTGAAGAACCATGACTTGAGGTCCAGACAAGAACTGACCGCACATCTGACCAATCAGTGGCCTTCACCCGGTGCCATGGATACCAATGCTGTTGCCTTGGATACCATGCTGTACAGGAATAGGGTGGGGCAGTGGGAGGAGTATGTAAACAGGGATAAATTCCATAACTTCCTCACTTCCTTACATGCCATAGTATGATTTTATACGGTCCACCCAAATGTGTTGACGCAGTATATTTATTTATAAATACACTGCTCAAAAAAATAAAGGGAACACCTAAACAACACAATGTAACTCCAAGTCAATCACACTTCTGTGAAATCAAAACTGTCCACTTAGGAAGCAACACTGATTGACAATAAATTTCACATGCTGTTGTGCAAATGGAATAGACAAAAGGTGGAAATTATAGGCAATTAGCAAGACACCCCCAAAAAAGGAGTGATTCTGCAGGTGGTGACCACAGACCACTTCTCAGTTCCTATGCTTCCTGGCTGATGTTTTGGTCACTTTTGAATGCTGGCGGTGCTCTCACTCTAGTGGTAGCATGAGACGGAGTCTACAACCCACACAAGTGGCTCAGGCAGTGCAGCTCATCCAGGATGGCACATCAATGCGAGCTGTGGCAAAAAGGTTTGCTGTGTCCAGAGCATGGATGCGCTACCAGGAGACAGGCCAGTACATCAGGAGACGTGGAGGAGGCCGTAGGAGGGCAACAACCCAGCAGCAGGACCGCTACCTCCGCCTTTGTGCAAGGAGGTGCACTGCCAGAGCCCTGCAAAATGACCTCCAGCAGGCCACAAATGTGCATGTGTCTGCTCAAACGGTCAGAAACAGACTCCATGAGGGTGGTATGAGGGCCCGACGTCCACAGGTGGGGGTTGTGCTTACAGCCCAGCACCGTGCAGGACGTTTGGCATTTGCCAGAGAACACCAAGATTGGCAAATTCGCCACTGGCGCCCTGTGCTCTTCACAGATGAAAGCAGGTTCACACTGAGCACATGTGACAGAGTCTGGAGACGCCGTGGAGAACGTTCTGCTGCCTGCAACATCCTCCAGCATGACCGGTTTGGCGATGGGTCAGTCGTGGGGTGGCATTTCTTTGTGGGGCCGCACAGCCCTCCATGTGCTCGCCAGAGGTAGCCTGACTGCCATTAGGTACCTAGATGAGATCCTCAGACCCCTTGTGAGACCATATGCAGACACATGCACATTTGTGGCCTGCTGGAGGTCATTTTGCAGGGCTCTGGCAGTGCACCTCCTTGCACAAAGGCGGAGGTAGCGGTCCTGCTGCTGGGTTGTTGCCTTCCTACGGCCTCATCCACGTCTCCTGATGCACTGGCCTGTCTCCTGGTAGCGCCTCCATGCTCTGGACACTACGCTGACAGACACAGCAAACCTTTTTGCCACAGCTCGCATTGATGTGCCATCCTGGATGAACTGCACTACCTGAGCCACTTGTGTGGGTTGTAGACTCCGTCTCATGCTACCACTAGAGTGAGAGCACCGCCAGCATTCAAAAGTGACCAAAACATCAGCCAGGAAGCATAGGAACTGAGAAGTGGTCTGTGGTCTGTGGTCACCACCTGCAGAATCACTCCTTTTTTGGGGGTGTCTTGCTAATTGCCTATAATTTCCACCTTTTGTACAACAGCATGTGAAATTTATTGTCAATCAGTGTTGCTTCCTAAGTGGACAGTTTTGATTTCACAGAAGTGTGATTGACTTGGAGTTAAACAACACAATGTAAGTGTTCCCTTTATTTTTTTGAGCAGTGTACTATACCTGTGAGAAGTGCTGTGAAAAAATAATGAATTTTAACATTCCAAATGGTTAGTCCAATGTAGCCATCACACTTTTTAGATGCATCCAGAGAGTCTGCTCTGTCTGTGTGTTCTACAGGAAGAATTTCCAGAGTCTAGAGCAGCTGTCCCAGTCCTCTCTGGAGCCCTCACACACACTCAACCTGGACACTAGACCAGCCAGCTCACACTGGCACCACCATGGTGTGTGTATGTGCATTTCTGTGCTATCCCCCACTACCAATAAATAATAGTTATTTTGTGCATGTGTTAACCCCCTCTTCTGCTCCCCAGGGAAGGACACCCCCTCTCTGATAGGCCTGTGTGGGTCTCTGCAGTCAGTAGCCAGCAATAAGTCACTGGCCAGCCTGAAGTCCAGTGAGTGTCTAGCCAGCCCCACCACAGATGACCAGTCCTGACCTCACCCCGTCCTAGAACAAGAGACCCAGCACATGGTTTGGAGAAAGAGAGCCAGATTTGGATCCTGGAATTGGAACTCAGCCTTTTTAAATAACATTCCACCCCATCCCGTCCTAAACCCAGAGATCTAACTTCGTCCCCAGGCCAAATTCATAGATTACCAGAGATGCAACACAGGTCGTAGAATCAGACTGCATAGATTTATTTATTGGAATTTCTATGACTAAATCACATGGAATCTGGATCCAGGAACTCGTGAGTTTAAAAAAAAAAAAATATTGAAGGAACTCATAGCTCAACATGGGAGCTGCAGTCAATCATTTGGAATTTACAACCCGAACTGACCCTGGAACCAGCGCTTCAGTAGTCAGTCCTTCAATGTAAGCGCAGAGCCGTTGGAAAAACCAGGACTATATTGACCAGGACCGACCCCATGTTTATTTATTAGTTTGTTGTACATCTGCACTGATGGGAAAACAACTGCACGATGGGAAAACTGCATAGTTGAAAGCCAGTTCCGGGTAGGCATACAGATCACTGCAGACCAAGGAGAACGCCACTTGACACTATTGACCAGACCTTTTGGTGTCACTTAAAGGACTCCTCATGATGTAAACATGCTCAGCATCCCAGAGATTGACAACTTGAGGAATGGCTTTCTTTAGGATTTCTTTAGGGATGGGTAAGGAGTGTTGAAGTTTAGGGTTTGTTGTTTCTCAAGTGTTAAAGCCTGTAGACTAGTGGTTCTGTTCATGCCTCATCAACTTGCAGGTGTTGTCCTGTTACCCTGGCAACTTAAGTGAGCTCTACTATAGATGGCCATGGTGGGTCCGACTCAGCGGCCAAAGAAATACAACTCAAAGAACGGATATATTTAGGTATTGTATTCCTGCCAGAGGACTGGACTATCTTTATTATTTATAATGTTGGAAGGGCCTTGAAATATCTAGAGGAGAACAGTGTTGCTTTTCTGTTTCTACGGTCAATCCTCTGTGGTACTTGACTTGCAGCCATAATCATATTATTGATGGCATTGAATGTATCTTATAAACTATCAAAATAAAGTCAAACACTCCATATATAAACTCCCAGTAATTTATTGGGTATTTACCAGCGTTTGGGCATCACTGTGCTTTCTTCAGGCACAGACACATTGGTAAATATCCCATATATAAACTCCCAGTAATTTATTGAGTGTCCGACTTTATTTTGATAGTTTATTTGACATTAGTCAGCACCTCCACACAAACACATTGTTCTGGGTGTGCGCCAGCGAATGTTACATTTTGGGGGGTGGAATGTATCTCATCCACAATCCGTTTTGGATTTAACCACACAGTTATGTTATATCTTTATGCGTCATAAAGGGTTTGTATTCTCAGGAAATGTTTCCTGTCCAACAGGGTTAGGTTGAACCGTTTGGTTAGGTTGAACATAATAGGCTGTATTGGGGTTGCATCTTCTGTCTCTGACTGCTTTGAGATTTGTTTTGATCAGAGGCATGTGGGGAAAGTGTTCAGGGTGTGTTCTGTCTCTCACACACACACACACACACACACACAGTTAATAGTATTGTGATATTGCACATTGATTTTATTACTTTTATTTTCTCCTGCTATTTTGAATAAACTACTGTACTAAACAATATATTTAGTGTTTTGTTTGAATTCTGTACCAATGTGTATGTTCATTCCCCATGTATACACACAGATCTCCATGTTTTTCCCCTACCACGACCCTAGTGTTAGAGCGGGATGTAACGTTTAACCCAGCAGGCCCCGGTCCAAAATAAAGTCCCTGACAGTAACATTAAACTGGTGTTTAATGACCTGTTCTGTCACCACAGGACTCAAATTAAGCACAACTTACTCCAGCAGCTACTGAGGAGGAGTAGGAGGAAGCTCCAGCAACACAGATAATTAAATCCCTGCTCACTAAACAAGACGGATACAAACAGCTGAGAACTAGAGACTATCTTATTTTTAGGCCCAGAAGACAGAAAATCGTTCAGGAGGACTTTGAGAAACTTCACCAGTTTCTACGATATGAAGAGGCAGCCAGGATGGCTGTCCTGAGGGAGGAGGAGAAGTCGGAGGATGAAGATAGCAGCCATTTTAGACACAACGAGAGCCATAAAGAAGGACCTGGTATCTGATGACATCTCATTCCTGAAGGTAAGGACCAATATCTCTGTGTTGTCTAGAGGTTATTTGGGATAGATGTATTGATTATTAACTGATTGATTTCAGTGATTACATGTATTATTGATTCATTTGCTCTTTTGTTCACCTGCAGAACTACAAGGACACGTTAAAAAGGTAAGGCTACGTCCTATTTATCCGCCACACTTCAGGTGAAGGGTGAAGAATCTGGACCCTAACCCTAAGTGATTGGCCTCTTCTCTCTCTCTGTTCCCTGTGGTTCTGAACCCAACCCCACCGTATCACTAACTCTTGGATATTCTTCTAGAGCCCAGTGCACAAGCCCAGATCCAGAGCTTGTTTCTGGAGCGCTGATCAATGTGGCAAAGCACCTGGGCAACCTGCAGGTCAGAGTTCTGGAGAAGATGCTGAAGTCTGTTCAATACAGTGAGTCTGATTTTATTCTTACCAATGTTCATATCTTCAAACATTTTTAAATTGCATTCAGACAATTTCAGATAAAATATCACTGATCATCTGGCAATAATGCCCCAGTAAATTAAAACAAACAGTGGATCTCTGGTTTTAAACATGTCTCTTTTTTTCTCTAGCGCCTGTGATTTTGGACCCCAACACTGCCCATTCATGTCTCATCCTGTCTGACGATCTGACCAGTATGAGATTCAGTGATGGGATACGGCTGCTTCCTGACAACCCAGAGAGGTTTGATAACTACCGAATGATCCTGGGCTCTGAGGGCTTTGACTCTGGGATACAGTTGGGACACAGACGTCGGGGACAATACAGTATGGTTTGTAGGTGTAGTCTATAAGTCTGTCCAGAGGAAGGGAGTGGAACAGACTGGAATCTGGCGTGTAGGCTATTATAATGATAAATACTGGGCACGTTGTCCAAAAGGGCCACAGACTGTCCTGACACTGGAAAATAAACCCCATCGGATCAGAGTGCAGCTGGACTGGGACAGAGATGCACTGTCCTTTTACAACCTTGATAATAACACACACATTCACACACACTTTTACAGAGATTGTTTCCATACATCAATATTGGCAGTAATCTCTACACTGCTAGGATCTTACCAGGGAAAGCCTCTAACAGTGGAACAGCACATTATACCTCCCCATGTTAGCCCTTCTTCCTTTTAACTTGATCAGTTGTTGTGGTACGCTGACGCAACGGAAGGCACCACTACCTCCGTGATTTAGATTTGTTCGACAGGATTCAATTTTGAATTGAATTATTATATGTTAACAAACTACTGGATTGAACCAAATCACAAATCTTTGCTGATCTAAAAAAACAATTGATTCAACAATTCAAATGTCAAAATGTGACTTTTATTCTCTATGTATTTCTGTACAAAGTTGGAAAACATGTCACTGCAGGTGATCATTGAATATATTAAACAATAGAAATATATATCATTGCTACATGTTTTGACAACATGTACAGGTTGTCACAGTCCATGTCTGGCTGACTGGGGATTGAATATGGGATTCTGGAAGAGGTGCATTTCAGGTTTAAACTGGCAGTCTGGCACTGAACAGAACATGTATCCTGAAGGGCCTTCTCTTCCAATAGTGTTGAGAATGAGGTGATAGCGTTAGGGTCATGAATTGAGAGAAAGCAGCAGGGAATGAGAGGGGGTTCTGCGGGACAGAGACTACTAACCAGAAGTTATCCAGCCTCATCCACTGCTTTGACACTCGTCTCTACTGTCCCTGACTCCACTCTCCGAGGGTGTCTCAGGAAGAGTCGGGATATCCATTTCAGACATGGGTATAATACACACGTGTACATGTGTGAAACAGGACAAATATACGCATCCATCAAATGATTATTATTACTGTCAGACCCCGGATGGCACAGTGCACAACCCCCATACCTCAACTAACGTAATGGGATAAAACACTTGTCCAATGACCCCCCCAGTTTCTGGTTACAGACAAGTCTCTGATACCACCTACAGGCCAGTGTAATTAAATGCACTTCATAACATGATATTTCACCATGGGTGCACAGAAAATATTATGCAAATCATTTTTAAGTAGTTATGAAAATGATACCTTCATGATTTGGCAAAAAAAACTTTCAAATACAATCTGTGCACTTTAACTATTTTCTCTTGTCACAATTAGTATGGTGATTAAGTGCAGTATACCTTGATTGAGAAATGTAAGATAAAATATGAATAATATTGATTACCTACAAATTTGTTTTCATGTCTGCCAGTATTTCCTGCTTTGGAACAGAATCAAGTCCTGGCTTTCTTAGGTCCTAAACGCCAACATTAGCTACTTCCAGCTAGTCACATGACATATCACACTTGAACACTTTAACAGTGAGGGGTGTTGGGGTGTCTAAGCAGCTGGGAGGACACATGCATGCAAAGTTACACCTGAAAATCTCTAAGGACCCAGGGAAAGGTAGAGGTAGCCAATACCTTCTGTTGGCGATGGCTGATTGTGTTCTTGGTATTGTCTATGGTTGTGGTTTGTGTGTGTGTGAGAGCCCCAGTCAGGTCAGGTGTTGCTGGTCAGCAGCCTCTCCTGGTTGTGCTTGCGGAAGAAGGCTTTCCCAAACTCATAACAGCTGATCATAATGGCACAGGCTGGGGCCACCTTGATCACCCTGGGCAGGAAACCTAGGAGATAAAAGTAGGAGGGAGTGAAAGGGGGGAGAGAGAGGGGTGGAGGAGAGCGAGTGAAAGGGGGGAGAGAGAGGGGTGGGGGAGAGCGAGTGAAAGGGGGAGAGAGAGTGAAAGGGGGAGAGAGAGGGGTGGAGGAGAGAGAGGGGTGGAGGAGAGGGAGTGAAAGGGGGGAGAGGGAGGGGTGGAGGAGAGGGAGTGACGGGGAGAGAGAGGGGGTGGAGGAGAGGGATAAGGAGAGAAAGGAGGTCACCAGTTAGGAGACTAACCTGAGGTAACTGTGTGTTTTGGGTGAACTATCCCTGTAGCCTGACCTACCTACAAACAGTCCACCCACGCCGTTCTCAGCCACAATCTTGGTCATCACACTGAGAGTGGAGGAGGAGGCCTTGGATGACACTGCAGACACACATGACAACATAGCTGGGTCAGTAGTACAGGATCACTACACATCAACACATCACTAAAGATCATAAGAATGATTCCATGAATCAGGTGATCAGCCTGGAGTTCTATACCCACAATTCATAGCCTGGAGTTCCCCTATCTCCACCTGCCTCCTGGTCTTCACGACGTCGAAGGGAAGAGTTACTATGGAAGCGATCTGGAGGAAGACATACACAAGGGTTAGAAATCACATATTGACAATGCTGCCCTCTAGCAATATTAGATGGAATAACACCATGTCAGCACAAGAAGTTACAGAGCTAGAATAACATTAGAAAGGTACAACAAACTATATCAGATATTCAATGTTCAATATATCTAGGTGCTCTACTAGACAGAACAGTTTGAGTTGAGAGGACAGCTAGAATACTCACTGATCCTGATACCGCTCCGGATATGAAGGTGATGGCAAACGTTGGCTCTCTGATGTTGTTGTGCTTACACAGCCACACCTTCCCCTTCTCATAGTTATACCAGTACATGGCTGAGGAGGAAACAGACACAACATGGAACTCCTGTTATCAAACACTAAGAGACAGAGAGAATGGGAGAGGAGAGAGAGGAGGGAGCTAGAGAGAAGGAGAGGAGGGAGCCAGAGAGAAGGAGAGAGAGGAAGCTAGAGAGAAGAGATAGCGAGAGGGAGAAATAGTGTTGTATACCTGAGAGAGATATAGTGATAGACATTGTGTTGTTTCTAACAGAGAGATAGTGATAGACATTGTGTTGTTTCTAACAGAGAGATATAGTGATAGACATTGTGTTGTTTCTACCTGAGAGAGATATAGTGATAGACATTGTGTTGTTTCTAACTGAAAGATATAGTGATAGACTGTTGTTTCTAACAGAGAGATATAGTGATAGACATTGTGTTGTTTCTACCTGAGAGAGATATAGTGATAGACATTGTGTTGTTTCTACCTGAGAAGGGCACGTCTCTAAGCAGTGTGGGTCCCCAGCCCCTCCAGAGAGACCGCCAGCCCTCGTTGCGTACTGCAGAGTGGATAACCTCACTCAGCTCCCTGTACGAACTTCTCTGGGACTGCATCTTAGTACGAATCAGCTCCAACGGACTGATCACTGTCACAGAGCCCACTGACTCACAGAGAGACAGAGAGAGAGAAAACACTTATAAGCACTACACACAGAAAGAGCAGTTAAACACATTTCTTTCTCACATGAAAAGGAGGCCATAATTATATCATGGCGCTGGAGAAGATGGCTGATGTTTTACGTGCTCCTAACCAACTGTTTTTTTTGTTCATTTTTTGTAACATATTTTTTATCTTATTTTGTATATAATGTTGCCGCTACCGTCTCTTAAGACCAAAAATAACTTCTGAACATCAGAAGAGCAATTACTCACCACCAACTGGCAGGCACTTTTTTTTCCTTTAACGAGCCCGACAAGCCTGACGTGAAAGACATACTGCTTTCCCGGGAACAGGCCCAAATCCCCGTCATTTGCGTGAAGACAAGACGGAGAAAAATAGGGCGAAGGTCGGGCTGCCTTCTGAGAATTCGTAGGCCTTCCTTTCTACTAGCTAACGTGCAATCATTGGAAAATAAAATCGACGACCTACGAGGAAGATTAAACTACCAACGGGACATTAAAAACTGTAATATCTTATGCTTCACGGAGTCGTGGCTGGATTACGACATTATCAACATACAGATGACTGGTTATATGCTGTATCGGCAGGATAGAACAGCGGCGTCTGGTAGTCTGGTAAGACAAGGGGTGGCGGACTATGCATTTGTAAACAACAGCTGGTGCACGATATCTAAGGAAGTCTCGAGGTTTTGCTCGCCTGAGGTAGAGTATCTCATGATAAGCTGTCGACCACACTATCTACCGAGAGAGTTTATCTGTATTTTTCATAGCTGTCTACATACCACCACATACCAATGCTGGCACTAAGACCGCACTCAATGAGCTGTATTCCGCCATAAGCAAACAGGAAAACGCTCATCCAGAGCCGGCGCTCCTAGTGGCCGGGGACTTTAATGCAGGGAAACTTAAATCCGTTTTACCTAATCTACCAGACGAGCTAAACTACTTCCATGCTCGCTTCGAGGCAAATAACACTGAAACATGCATGAAAGCACCAGCTGTTCCGGGCGACTCCGCAGCCAATGTGAGCAAGACCTTTAAACAGGTCAACATTCACAAGGCCAGACGGATTACCAGAACATGTACTGTGAGCATGCGCTGACCAACTGGCAAGTGTCTTCACTGACATTTTCAAACTCTCCCTGTCCGAGTCTGTAATACCAACATGCCTTAAGCAGACCAGCATAGTCCCTGTGCCCAAGACCACGAAGGTAACCTGCCTAAATGGCTACCGACCCATAGCACTCACATCTGTAGCCATGAAGTGCTTTGAAAGGCTGGTCATGGCTCACATCAACACCATCATGCCGGAAACCCTAGACCCACTCCAATTTGCATACCGCCCTAACAGATCCACAGATGATGCAATCTCTATTGCACTCCACACTGCCCTTTCCCACCTGGACAAAAGGAACACCTATGTGAGAATGTTATTCATTGACTACAGCTCAGCGTTCAACACCATAGTGCCCTCAAAGCTTATCAATAAGCTAAGGACCCTGGGACTAAACACCTCCCTCTGCAACTGGATCCTGGACTTCTTGACGGGCCGCCCCCAGGTGGTAAGGGTAGGTAACAACACTCAGGGGTGCGTGCTCAGTCCCCTCCTGTACTCCCTGTTCACTCATGACTGCACAGCCAGGCACGATTCCAACACCATCGTTAAGTTTACCGATGACACAACAGTGGTAGGCCTGATCACCGTAATCGACGAGACAGCCTATAGGGAGGAGGTCAGAGACCTGGTCGTGTGGTGCCAGGACAACCACCTCTCCCTCAACATGATCAAGACTAAGGAGATGATTGTGGACTTCAGGAAAAGGAGGACTGAGCACACCCCATTCTCATCGACGGGGCTGTAGTGGAGCAGGTTGAGAGCTTCAAGTTCCTTGGTGTCCACATCCCCAACAAACTAACATGGTCCAAGCACACCAAAACAGTCGTGAAAAGGGAACGACAAAACCTATTCCCCCTCAGGAGACTGAAATATTTGGCATGGGTCCTCAGATCCTCAAAAGGTTCTACAGCTGCACCATCGAGAACATCCTGACTGGTTGCATCACTGCCTAGTATGGCAACTGCTCGGCCTCCGACCGCAAGGCACTACCGAGGGTAGTGTGTACGGCCCAGTACATCACTGGGGCCAAGCTTACTGCCATCCAGGACCTCTATACCAGGCGGTGTCAGAGGAAGGCCCTAAAAATTGTCAAAGACTCCAGCCACCCTAATCATAGACTTTTCTCTCTGCTACTGCACGGCAAGCCGTACCGGAGCGCCAAGTCTAGGTCCAAGAGGCTTCCAAACAGCTTCTACCCCCAAGCCATAAGACTCTAATCAAATGGCTACCCAGACTATTTGCATTGCCGCTGCTACTCTATTATTTAAGCATAGTCACTTTATTAACTCTAAATACATGTAGATATTACCTCAATTACCTCGACTAACCGGTGCCCCCGCACATTGACTCTGTACCGGTACCCCCTGTATATAGTCTCGCTATTGTTATTTTACTCTTTAATAACTTGTTACTTAAATGCCTTATTCTTATTCTTTAAACTGCATTGTTGGTTAGGGGCTTGTAAGTATGCATTTCACTAAGTTCTACACCTGTTGTATTCTGCGCATGTGACTAATAACATTGGATTTGATTGAAAATAAGGTGTCTGTATTTTCCATATTTATTTGAAATTTTGTAGGATGAAATCTCTTGAGATGCAACAGGGTGCACTGCCAGCGCCCTGCAAAATGACCTCCAGCAGGCCACAAATGTGCATGTGTCTGCTCAAACGGTCAGAAACAGACTCCATGAGGGTGGTATGAGGGCCCGACGTCCACAGGTGGGGGTTGTGCTTACAGCCCAACACCGTGCAGGACGTTTGGCATTTGCCAGAGAACACCAAGATTGGGAAATTCGCCACTGGCGCCCTGTGCTCTTCACAGATGAAAGCAGGTTCACACTGAGCACATGAGCACATGTGACAGACGTGACAGAGTCTGGAGACGCCGTGGAGAACGTTCTGCTGCCTGCAACATCCTCCAGCATGACCGGTTTGGCGATGGGTCAGTCATGGTGTGGGGTGGCATTTCTTTGTGGGGCCGCACAGCCCTCCATGTGCTCGCCAGAGGTAGCCTGACTGCCATTAGGTACCGAGATGAGATCCTCAGACCCCTTGTGAGACCATATGCTGACACATGCACATTTGTGGCCTGCTGGAGGTCATTTTGCAGGGCGCTGGCAGTGCACCTCCTTGCACAAAGGCGGAGGTAGCGGTCCTCCTGCTGGGTTGTTGCCCTCCTACGGCCTCCTCCACGTCTCCTGATGTACTGGCCTGTCTCCTGGTAGCGCCTGCATGCTCTGGACACTACGCTGACAGACACAGCAAACCTTTTTGCCACAGTTCGCATTGATGGGCCATCCTGGATGAACTGCACTACCTGAGCCACTTGTGTGGGTTGTAGACTCCGTCTCATGCTACCACTAGAGTGAGAGCACCGCCAGCATTCAAAAGTGACCAAAACATCAGCCAGGAAGCATAGGAACTGAGAAGTGGTCTGTGGTCACCACCTGCAGAATCACTCCTGTTTTGGGGGGTGTCTTGCTAATTGCCTATAATTTCCACCTTTTGTCTTTTCCATTTGCACAACAGCATGTGAAATTTATTGTCAATCAGTGTTGCTTCCTAAGTGGACAGTTTGATTTCACAGAAGTGTGATTGACTTGGAGTTACATTGTGTTTGTTTAAGTGTTCCCTTTATTTTTTTGAGCAGTGTATATTATTTTTTATTTTATTAAAGTACTTAGTAAGAAGAAGAATATGGCAACTACTGTCTAATAACAATTAAATAATTATAATGATAATAAAATATAATTACATTAACAGCATAAAAAGTTGTACAACTACTAATAGGCTTATAACTAATAAAAACTACTGCTACAACTAATAATACAACTAAGTACCTATAATATAGAGTACACATATTTACAAATATCCTGACATGGTGATGTTTCTATTAGTTAAAAACACAAAGTTTGTTCTTAACAGTTGAAAAGGGGTTTTGTAAATGCACTGTGTGATAACAATGTCCTGGTTTCTGTCGGTAAATCATTCCAGTCACTCAGGCCTTTGTACCATATCTGAAAGATCTTACTCCAACCCCCTTTTGGAATTACTGCCGTTGTCGAAAGCAGTGCGAGTTTTGTGAAGTTAGGTGTTCCTTAATATATACAGGGAACTTTAAGTTGATACATTTAAAAAGGAACTAGTACCAATGCAGTGGTCTTCTGTTTGGGAGTGACAGCTAGTTTAGTGATTCAGACATTGTTCAATGATGTCTTATAATGGCATCCAAGAATGAATCCGCAAAGATAGTTATAAATGACATCTAATTTGCAAAGTAAGGTCTTGGTTGTGTTTTGATTGATGATTTCACCATAGTCTAGGATAGGAAGCAGCAGTTGGGTTACTAAGGTCTTTCTAGTGGATAGACAAAACAATGTTAATCACTCTATCACTATTTATCGCTCTCAAGTATACATCACCACAGTGACCTGTAAGGTCAGAGGTCAGCTCACCTCTGGCGAGGGCGCCTGCTAGTAGAGGCGCCTCCTCAGCGTGTGACCCCATCCTGACCCTCAGGGCAGCACGCAGTTGGTCGTAACACGTGAAGTAGATCACCGTTGCCGGGACCGCCATGATACTGCAAGAAGCATTAACAGAGATGCAAATATAATGTTTCCTCAAGAACCCTGACTCATTCAAATCAGGCATTACAAACAAGAAACCAACATCAACAGATGAAATATCCATAAACAACAAATAAAATGAATCAGCTTTTACCATATCAGACACAAATCAGATGGGTGCAAGCAAGAGGTACAAATAAAATGTTCCCAAATTAATCAACAGCCCATGACTCAGCCGTTACCACACCACTCAGACACAAATCCAGGACTGAGAGATTTAAAATAAAACATTAACAAATCAAATATCGATAAACCCTGAGTCTACAAAATCACAGTGTCCATCCGTACTGCTCGATACAAATGAGCAGAACAATGGGAAACATTCGTAAACAACTGAATTATCAATAGACTATGAGTTTGCTGAATCACAGCGGGCCAGGCACTCAAGACACAGCTGACCATAAATCAGTGCTGAAGCCAAGTAAGCAGTGTGAATTAGTAATGAGGCAGAGTAACGGCAGACTTCAGACTCACAGGGTTGGAGGGAGGCCGCTCCATAACGACTTGATACCTTCCCTGCGGACTATCTTAATAAAGGCATCCTGTAGAGAGAGGGTCAAAGAACAAGAGAAATAACTAATGCATGATACTGATGTACATGTTTATAAACGCTTAAGGGTCGTACCGAATGTGGATCTCCCGTTCGTCTACCGTTCATTCAGCACACTGTTGATGTCTGACTGCCGACACTTTTGTGCGATTCTACATGTAAAATCGGTTCATACTCGGTTCGCAAATTACAGCCGGCACTCTGTTCAGAGGAGCTAAGTACTCTCGGCAGGCAAATGCTATTGGTGTGTCCGAACCATTATTCAGTGGCAATAAAAAGTATGTAAACCCTTTGGCGTTACCTGGACTTCTGCATAAATTGGTCATAAAATTTGATCTAAGTCACAACAATAGACAAACACAGTCTGCTTAAAACAAATAACACACAAACAATTATACATTTTCATGTCTTTATTGAACACACCGTGTAAACATTCACAGTGCAGGGTGGGAAAAGTATGTGAACCCTTGGATTTAATAACTGGTTGACCCTCCTTTGGCAGCAATAACCTCAACCAAACGTTTTCTGTAGTTGCAGATCAGACCTGCACTCCTCCACTGGTCAGGAGAAATTTTGGACCATTCCTCTTTACAAAACTGTTTCAGTTCAGCAATATTTTTGGATGTATGGTGTGAACCGCTCTCGAGGTCATGCCACAGTATCTAAATCGGGTTGAGGTCAGGACTATGACTGGGCCACTTCAGAAGGCGTATTTTCTTCTGTTGAAGCCATTCTGTTGTTGATTTACTTCTGTGTTTTGGGTCGTTGTCCTGTTGCATCACCCAACTTCTGTTGAGCTTCAATTGGCGGACTGATAGCCTTACATTCTCCTGCAAAATGTCTTGGGAATTCATTTTTCCATCGATGATAGCAAGCTGTCCAGGCCCTGAGGCAGCAAAGCAGCTCCAAACCATGATGCTCCCTCCACCATACTTTACAGTTGAGGTTTTGATGTTGGCGTGCTGTGCCTTTTTTCTCCACATATAGTGTTGTGTGTTCCTTCCAAACAACTCAACTGTAGTTTCATCTGTCCACAGAATATTTTGCCAGTAGAGCTGTGGAACTTCAGATGTCCAGCAATGGTTTTTTTGGACAGCAGTGGCTTCTTCCGCGTGTGCTCCCATGAACACCATTATTGTTTAGTGTTTTACGTATCGTAGACTCGTCAACAGAGATCTTAGCATGTTCCAGAGATTTCTGTAAGTCTTTAGCTGACACTCTAGGATTCTTCTTAACCTCATTGAGCATTCTGCGTTGTGCTCTTGCAATCATCTTTGCAGGACGGCCACTCCTAGAGAGAGTAGCAACAGTGCTGAACTTTGTACATTTATAGACAATTTGTCTTACCGTGGACTGATGAACATCAAGGCTTTTAGAGATACGTTTGTAACCCTTTCCAGCTTATGCAAATCAACAACTCTTATTCTTGGGTCTTCTGAGATCTCTTTTGTTTGAGGCATGTTTCACATCAGGCAATGCTTCTTGTGAATAGCAAACTCACATTTTTTGAGTGCTTTTTATTGGGCAGGGCAGCTCTAACCAACATCTCCAATCTCGTCTCATTGATTGGACTCCAGGTTAGCTGACTCCTGACTACAATTAGCTTTTGGAGAACTCATTAGCCTAGGGGTTCACATACTTTTCACATACTCCAACCTACACTGTGAATGTTTAAATTATGTATTCAATATAGACAAGAAACATAAACTAATAACACACAAATTATTGTAAGAAGAATGTGTTTATCTGTTGTTATGACCAATTTATGCAGAAATACAGATCATTCTTAAGGGTTCACATACTTTTTCTTGCCACTGTACATCTTTATAATGCTTGTGGTTAGCTTTCAATGATGCTGGTTCCAAGTCCCACGGGCTGTGGCGGTCAGGCGGACTACAAGCTACTGATGCAGACCTTTGGAACATCACATTTTAAAAAGTCTAATAAATCCATGTAATATAGCTTACACCATCACAATAAATCCATTATTTATTTTAGAAGGGTCTAAATAAATATGATATGAAGAAAATATAGTCTCTTTCAGATGAACAGAATAGCACACTCTGAGTTGTCCTTATGTTAGGTCCTGATCTGGCTATGCCATTAGGCTGTGGGCTACACTAGTTCATTTAGCAGACAAGATTTGCTTAGAATTCCGTGGCATTATTTTATATTATGAAGAATACCAGTGAACATAGCTTAATAAAATAAAGGATATTTTCTCCAAACAATTTGAGGGAGTGTGAACATGCGGCTACTCTGTGTTGAGTGGTTAACAAAGAAACAGGTAATCCTATTTGCTTAATTTAGAGTTATTTATGTAACTTTAGTTGTGATTCAAACATTGGGCTATATGTTTAGCTTTTTAATACATTCTAAGGCTGCAAGAAGTAACTAATGATGATTAGAAAAATGTTGCATGAAAGACATGAGCTTTGCTTTGTTTGTTGAAGTGTGTACAGTGCAGGCTGTACACACTTAATCAGTCTCTCAATCACAATTCGACAAGCACTTGATAATGCCTCAAATTTCCCGGTGGTGCCTCCCGGGTGGCGCAGTGGTCTAGGGCACTGCATCGCAGTGCTAACTGCGCCACCAGAGTCTCTGAGTTCGCCCCCAGGCTCTGTCGCAGCCGGCCGCGACCGGGAGGTCCGTGGGGCGACGCACAATTGGGCTAGCGTCGTCCGGGTTAGGGAGGGTATGGCCGGTAGGGATTTCCTTGTCTCATCGCGCTCCAGCGACTCCTGTGGCGGGCTGGGCGCAGTGCGCGCTAGCCAAGGGGGCCAGGTGCACGGTGTTTCCTCCGACACATTGGTGCGGCTGGCTTCCGGGTTGGAGGCGCGCTGTGTTAAAAAGAAGCAGTGCGGTTTGGTTGGGTTGTGCCTCGGAGGACGCATGGCTTTCGACCTTCGTCTCTCCCGAGCCCGTACGGGAGTTGTAGCGATGAGACAAGATAGTAATTACTAGCGATTGGATACCACGAAAATTGGGGAGAAAAGGGGATAAAATTAAAAAAATAATAATAATAATAATAATTCCCGGTGGCAATCCCTTTGTGTGGCCCCTAAAAAAAATCCATGCCTTTTGCGGCCAGTGGCCGTGGTGCCCTTGGGCTGAATATAATAATTATAATTCCCTTCTCCTGGCTGCGCGCTCCGAAGCACCTCTCACTCACAACCACTAGCATACAAAAAAATATTTTTAAATGATGAGGCTGATGCAACAGATCAAAACGTTTAGCTTAACATTTTAATAAACTATTAGGCTATTTCTTCACATTATATGCGCAGCAATGCGCACACGGCAGTAGGCTAGAAGCGCGACTGTTCCATTAGTGGGAAAACACCATTCACAAAAGTGACCGCAAATGCGATTATGCATGTAATGATTTTAATATAAAGGGGCCTTTTTATGGTGAAAATGATCTTCCCCAAACTTGAAACTAACGCACTGCATATGTATGCCAGTTAGGCTCTACACCCATTGTAACGCGGATTAATGTTCTTCATTTTAAGAAGTTATTTGGCCACTTTAGTTGTGATACAAACCTTATCAAAACATATAGGCCTATGGGCTAGGCTACATGAGGTGTGTGACTATGATTTGAAAAAGTCGCCAAAAAAAGGCATGTGTTGTTTGTTGCCTTACGCTGGGGATCATTCACAAGTGATATTATATCATTCACAAGTGATATGCTAATATTGTCACCCCTCAGACTATTCTTGATTTAATCTTGTCTTTACATAAGCTAAATAATATGTGTAATTTTTATTTTATTTAGAATGGACAATTATCATGCAGCTGTTTCGAAACTAAGGGGGGAAAAAGACATCATGCACTTAAATAGCAAATGGAGGACGCTTTTCCCATGGTTCATTATCATGCCAGCCAGGTAGACTGTACTCCTGTTGTAAAGATAAGCAATGTGCTTAATATTAGGAAAGTTGAGAAATAAATATAGTAGGCCTAGTAAAAAAAAAGAGGCCTCGTTAAGAGGCCATCACTCTGTTTTCTCACGTGATTGCATAGCCTATAGAAAGGTTGCACAACATGAGCTCATGGACTCTCATGAAGTGTTTGATTAGATCTTCTATTACATTTGCATTGATGTCAGAGTGATTACAGGGACAATAGAGTGCTGAGTACCAGGCAGTTAGCAAGTTTGGTAGGCTACTAAATGACCATCAGCAGCATCAGAGCTTGGAGAAGCCTAATTACCGTGGCTAAACGGTCATGTGGAATTTGAGTGCCATCATGACTCATGACCGCCCGTGTGGCAGTAATACGGTCACCGTAACAGCCCTAGTCCCATCCCACCCATAACCTCTGACCCTTGGCCACTTGTGCAGATCTGTAAGGAATTAGCAATATCTCAATGTTACCCTCTGATAGGCTAGACAGAATTTATCACATTGCACACGATACACACCAACCCAATCCTTGCATATCTAGATGGGGGTTGGGAGTTGGGTAGAGGTGTTAGAGATGTTTACCAGAGTGCCGTTGAAGTGGCCGGGGGCCTTGTACCAGGCCTTGGAGTTGCCGTTCGTACACACACAGGTATGGTCCATCAGGCCATTGCAGTACACAAAGCATTTCCCTGGAGAACAATGAAGACATACATAATGGATTGAGCCCTGTGGTTTAGAGAGAGGACAGAGGAATGGTAGGTTACATTGAGTATTGTCTTATTACCTTTGGGAAAAGGACTTTTCTGAGCCTGGAGTCTGATCTTGACAACATCCAGAGGAGTGACTGAAAAAAGACAGTTGTACAACCAGTTTAAAGATTTAAATATAATAGTTCCACAATCACATTCATATATATATAGTCCGTGTATGTGTGTGTAGGGGAGGGTTCCCGTGCTCACCAAACAATGACGTCAGGAGAGCCCCTGAGCAGGAAGCCAACATCTGTTGAAATGGAGTAATGCCATTGGTGTCGACGGGCACAGGATTTTTACCAGAATTACCACTCATCTTGCCTAAGAAAGATATTCAAAACAACATTTGATTCAGTTGTTGTTATGAACATTTAATTGACCAATAAATTCTTGTTGAATTATGGCCAGTGACAATTTGTAATCATTATGTTTACCTTAGAGAAGCTTCTTGCTTGCTAGCTATATTGCAGGAACTAGAAGCTAGCTAACTTATTTATCTAGCTACTCTTCCACAGTGGACAAGTAGTCTTGCTCTTTGTCAGCGACGGAATCCAAAGCAAACCCATTTAAATGTGATGTCCCGGTATTCTTATAGCTCGTATCTGCGTACATGTGCTTCATGGGGCAATTCCACAATACATGGCTTCATTCAACTAGATAAAGTGAAATAAGAATAGCTAGTTTACCCAACATGACATTTGTAAAAGTATTTAGACTTTCAGTAGAGCACATTCTTGGCACAAGGAGAGCGAGCACATGATTACAGCTACACTAGCTAACTAACTAAATACCTATAAATATGACAAATTTCAATTTCTCAATGAATTATTCGTTAAGGATAAAGTCGTCAGTTACTTGCTTGATACATTTTTACTTTTTAAAAAGCCAGAAAAAATATGTGGAAACATCGCATTCGAAAGCAATGATAACTTTCAGCAACAACACCCCCTTTTTGGAATGACGGGATTTTTCGAAGCGGGAAAGAACATAGAACATCTATGGCACAACAAAATATTATGGCAACAGAGTAATCTTAGCGGAACCAAAACAATTTAAAGATACTGTACCGAACTTAAGTGAAAATCGGTTGTAACAAATGTCAATTTACGGAAATATATTGTTTTACAAGACCACAGGCTCTCACGAGGTATATATGAACTTTTAGCCAGTGAGTTAGCAAGCTAACGTTATTTAGTAGCTCGCTGGCAGATTCCACTTCCTGTATAAAAAAACAGGTTATAAAAACAAAGTTTAAATTGCCGTGGTACGGTTTTGTTGCTTGCTTGTGCTAGCTAGGGTCTGTTCGTTTTCTTTGAAGTCCTATTTTTCTCTAACTATGTCTATTTACATTACTCCTTAAACTTATTTTTGTTTTGTTTTTAAAGCTAACGATTTTATGCAGTTTAGCTAGATAACGTTACAACGGTTAACGTTAGCATCCATTAACTCAGTTTGTAAACATGTCTATTGCTTACAACACAGGAGAATACAAGGATATTCTATTCTCCTCTCAAATTATATTGAATAAGATGAAATCTAGACGCACCCAAAAGTCTACAAAACCCCGTTTACAAGGTAAGGGATATTTTTTAACATGTAACTAGCGAACGTTATTACTACATTGTTGATGAGCCTTATCTGCAAGAAAGTTCCGTCAAAAATTGAAACTAACTTTGCTATTTTTTCAGACCCCAAACTCGCTGATAAGGGGCACAAGTCAGCATCGAAGAGCCATGCCAAACCACCATGTGAATCTTATCCTGCCCAAAAAAAGGCTTTCACTGGGAAACTATTCTACTTAGATTTGCCATCAAACAGAAGAGCAGAGACATTAGAGAATGATATCAAAAGGTTTGGAGGGGTAAGTGAATATTTGTTTACATCTGTTAGCATTTGACATAATGACAGACTGTAAAGTATTATAGCACATTGAATGTGGATGATACAGTTATCAGCTTGCCTGCCTTTAACAAAAGGGGATAATCATTCCTGAGCCAGCGAAATAGGACATTTAAATTGACAGGTTGTGTGAATTGTTAATAAGGTGTTGTGTTGACATACTGCTGATCATGGACCATTTTGAAGTGAAATGACAACTTGCTGCCTTTCACACCAATGTGGCTACTTACTGTGGAGGAGTGGCTTTCAGTCTTGGAACATAACTCTTCTAGTGATTGCTTCTGTCTTGTTACCGGAGTTGTTATCTCTCTGGTTGACTCACTCTGATACAAAGTAAGTTATTGTCCATTTACATAGCAATTCATTTTGTGAAGTCAGCATACAAACACTACACTATAATACATGTAGTACGGAAAATATTGGAAAGTTAGTACTGAAGTCAAACATATTTAAAGTCTGCGGCCTAACTGTCCGACCATGTATTGGGCCTGCATCTGTCCTATGTCCCACTGTATAGCAACCTGATAGCTGACACAATCAAGCACAACCTGCTCCTATTCTTGCTGAACAGTGGGGCCTTTATCTCCTTCCGAAGTGCAGCAGCTCAAAACTTTGTGCAAGATTGTGCATGTGGGGTCCTCATAGAGGCCCTGAAGCCCCTTGCACTGCTGCCCGCTGTAATTTCTCTCTTTTCACCACCGTTTTAAATACAGTATTTGATTAATACTCTGGCTCTGGATGGACCTTGTGTGTTCTCCTCCAAATCAAATCAAAGTTTATTTGTCACGTGCGCCGAATACAACAGGTGTAGACCTTAGTGAAATGCTTACTTACAGGGTGCAAAAAAGGTGTTAGGTGAACAATAGGTAAGTAAAGAAATAAAACAACAGTAAAAAGACAGGCTATATACAGTAGCGAGGCTATAAAAGTAGCGAGGCTACATACAGACACCGGTTAGTCAGGCTGATTGAGGTAGTATGTACATGTAGATATGGTTAAAGTGACTATGCATATATGATGAACAGAGAGTAGCAGTAGCGTAAAAGAGGGGGTGGTGGGTGGCGGGACATAATGCAGATAGCCCGGTTAGCCAATGTGTGGGAGCACTGGTTGGTCGGCCCAATTGAGGTAGTATGTACATGAATGTATAGTTAAAGTGACTATGCATATGATAAACAGAGAGTAGCAGCAGTGTAAAAAGAGGGGTTGGGGGGGGGGCACACAATGCAAATAGTCTGGGTAGACATTTGATAACCAGTTCAGGAGTCGTATGGCTTGGGGGTAAAAACTGTTGAGAAGCCTTTTTGTCCTGGACTTGGCACTCCGGTACGGCTTGCCATGCGGTAGTAGAGAGAACAGTCTATGACTGGGGTAGCTGGGGTCTTTGACAATTTTTAGGGCCTCCCTCTGACACTGCCTGGTGTAGAGGTCCTGGATGGCAGGCAGCTTAGTGATGTACTGGGCCGTACGCACTACAGTCTGTAGTGCCTTGCGGTCAGAGGCCGAGCAATTGCCGTACCAGGCAGTGATACAACCAGTCAGGATGCTCTCGGTGTTGCAGCTGTAGAACCTTTTGAGGATCTCAGGACCCATGCCAAATATTTTCAGTCTCCTGAGGGGGAATAGGCTTTGTCGTGCCCTCTTCACGACTGTCTTGGTGTGTTTGGAGCATTCTAGTTTGTTGTTGATGTGGACACCAAGGAACTTGAAGCTCTCAACCTGCTCCACTACAGCCCCGTCGATGAGAATGGGGGCGTGCTCGGTCCTCCTTTTCCTGTAGTCCACAATCATCTCCTTTAGTCTTGGTTACGTTGAGGGATAGGTTGTTATTCTGGCACCAACCGGCCAGGTCTCTGACCTCCTCCCTATAGGCTGTCTCGTCATTGTCAGTGATCAGGCCTACCACTGTTGTGTCGTCTGCAAACTTAATGATGGTGTTGGAGTCATGCCTGGCCATGCAGTCGTGGGTGAACAGGGAGTACAGGAGGGGACTGAGCACGCACCCCTGTGGAGCTCCAGTGTTGAGGATCATCGTGGCAGATGTGTTGCTACCTACCCTCACCAGCTGGGGCGGCCCGTCAGGAAGTCCAGGATCCAGTTGCAGAGGGAGGTGTTTAGTCCCAGGATCCTTAGCTTAGTGATGAGCATTGAGGGCACTATGGTGTTGAACTCTGAGCTGTAGTCAATGAACAGCATTCTCACATAAGTGTTCCTTTTGTCCATGTGGGAAAGGGCAGTGTGGAGTGCAATAGAGATTGCATCATCTGTGGATCTGTTTGGATATGCAAGTTGGAGTGGGTCTAGTGTTTCTGGGATAATGGTGTTGATGTGAGCCATTACCAACCTTTCAAAGCCCTTCATGGCTACGGACGTGAGTGCTACGGGTCTGTAGTCATTTAGGCAGGTTGCCTTTGTGTTCTTGGGCACAGGGACTATGGTGGTCTGCTTGAAACATGTTGGTATTACAGACTCAATCAGGGACATGTTGAAAATGTCAGTGAAGACACTTGCCAGTTGGTCAGCACATGCCCGGAGCACACGTCCTGGTAATCCGTCTGGCCCCGCAGCCTTGTATATGTTGACCTGTTTAAAGGTCTTACTCACGTCGGCTACGGAGAGCTTGATCACAGTCGTCCGGAACAGCTGATGCTCTCATGCATGCCTCAGTGTTGTTTTCCTCGAAGCGAGCATAGAAGTGATTTAGCTCGTCTGGTAGGCTTGTGTCACTGGGCAGCTCGTGGCTGTGCTTCCCTTTGTAGTCTGTAATAGTTTGCAAGCCCTGCCACAGAAGATGAGCGTCGGAGCCGGTGCAGTATGATTCAATCTTAGCCTTGTATTGACGCTTTGCCTGTTTGATGGTTCGTCGCAGGGCATAGCAGGATCTCTTGTAAGCTTCTGGGTTAGAGTCCCACACCTTGAAAGCAGCAGCTCTACCCTTTAGCTCAGTGCGAATGTTGCCTGTAATCCATGGCTTTTGGTTGGGGTATGTACGTACAGTCACTGTGGGGACGACGTCCTCAATGCACTTATTGATAAAGCCAGTGACTGATGTGGTGTACTCCTCAATGTCATCAGAAGAATCCCGGAACATGTTCCAGTCTGTGATAGCAAAACAGTCCTGTAGTTTAGCATCTGCTTCATCTGACCACTTTTTTTATAGACTGAGTCACTGGAGCTTCCTGTCTTAATTTTTGCTTGTAAGCAGGAATCAGGAGGATAGAGTTGTGGTCAGATTTACCAAATGGAGGGCGAGGGAGAGCTTTGTACGCATTTCTGTGTGTGGAGTACAGGTGATCATTTAACATGTTGATAGAAATTTGGATAGAAAGTCTCCAGGCCACTAAGGGGGCCGCCTCTGGGTGAGTTGTTTCCTGTTTGCTTATTTCCTTCTACAGCTGACTGAGTGCGGTCTTAGTGCCAGCATCTGTCTGTGGTGGTAATTAAACAGCCACGAAAAGTATGGCTGAAAACTCTCTAGCAAGTAGTGTGGCCTGCAATTTATCATAATATACACTAATATACACTAGAGACTTCCTTAGGTTTCGTGCACCAGCTGTTGTTTACAAATATGCACAGACCGCCCCCCCTCGCGTCTGACCCAGTGTCTCTGTCCCCTCTCTCAGACGGTGGAGAAGTTCTTCAGCAAGGAGATCAAGTACCTGGTGTCTAATAAGAGAGAGGCCAGGTATGTGCAGTGTCATGGCCGTGACTCACTTGTCCCAAGCCCTGACTCTGGGCACAGCTCCCCCCACCCTCGCCCCTGTCCCGGCAGCCACAGAGACAGCCTCAAAGGAAGCTCCCAGGGCCAGGCAGACATGGTGAGCCAACTATTCCTCTCTGTGTCTGTCACTGGTATCTGTATCTCATTGGGATCATTTTCCATGATATACTGTATAACCAAAGCTATCCATATATATATATTTATCCATCTCTCCCTATCGCTCTGGTATTTGACAGGTGGTCATAAGCAGGGGCAAGTCTTTTGTGAAGAGAGTTGTAAAAGACCAGGTTTGTTAAGATCCTCACTAATGAGTTTGGCAAGCTATTTCCAACCTAATGCTACATGTTACTTTTATTGTTTCTGACTGATAGTCGTCAGGAACTTCAGGAAAGTTTGCACTTTGGATCGAAATGCTTATTCATACTTCAGGAGACTTTGGATTTCAGTTCTTCGGTTAAGGTGTTCATTTGTTTTTACCCTGTAGGTGAGAATACAGGTCAACGAGATCCTGTCCAATGCTCTGGAGTGGGGAGTGAAAATCCTGTACATTGATGGTAACATATCTATTCATTTGTTTGATAAGAAATGTTGACATAATGCTTATTATGACAATGATACTTTCATATGCCCAAAAAATATTTTCTTGAATTTCCTTAAATTCCAGATGTAATAGCTTATATGGAAAAGAAGAAAAGGAATGTTAAGTATACTGCTGAAAAGCCAACCGCAACCACAGCTGCTGTCAAGAAAAGTGTAAGTCATGTTTCTGGACTTATATTTTGACAGTTATTTCCTGGAATAACATATCACTTACATGAGTCTTGTGTGTTATTCCTTACTAATGTAGGCCAAAGCAGAACCTGCAGGAAATCCAGCCTTCCAGAAGTATAAGGGTAAATAATGTCCTGTTGCATGTGACTCTGTTGTCTGTTTACCGCTTCATCACTGTGTTATTGTTATAGAGAACTTCTAAAACCTTCTACGTATATCATCTCAGTAGATTAAGGTTGATATTGGTTGTACAATAACACTGGTACTCACAGGAGGTTGGTGGCACCTTAATTGGGGAGGACGGGCTTGTGGTAATGGCTGGAGCAGAATCAGTGGAATGGTATCAAATAATTTTTTTATTTGATTTATTTAACTAGGCAAGTCAGTTAAGAACAAATTCTTATTTACAATGATGGCCTACCCGTGATGACACTGGGCCAATTGTGCGCCGCCCTATGGGACTCCCAAACACGGCCGGTTGTGATACAGCCTGGACTCGAACCAGGGTCTGCAGTGACGCCTCTAGCACTGAGATGCAGTGCCTTTGACCGCTGCGCCACTCGGGAGCCCATGTGTTGGATGCCATTCCATTTGCTTCGTCCAGCCATTATTATGAGCCGTCCTCCTGTATATCATTATGAGAAGTTATTTGACCCAGACATAGGCACTGTCTCTAATGCTTTGTTCTGTGTTTTGCTCAGGTGGAAGGATCCGTAAACCCTTTGTAAAGGTAGTGGACTCCAGCAGGTGGGTCTATAAAAGAGATGACAGACTCCGATGTCTGTAGTATTGACATATTAAGGCAATTCTTATTGTCATTTTGTTAGTGTTTGAGCATGTAATATAGCATCTATCTTATGTCTCTCTGCCAGACATTACCGTCCAATTTATCTGGCCATGCCGAACATGCCAGAGTTTAACCTAACGTCAGCTCCCCCCTGCAGTCCCTTCTATGTAGAGGACCAGGAACACTCTGGGAAGAGACCTAAAGAGCACGGGTATGGAGTCTCATTCACTAAACGCCTCACCTTTCTTAACCCTTCTTGTTGTGAACATAAATAAAATCCACCAATTACAGAAGAAGCAGTGTGGCAGTATATTCCCCTGTCTTGGCATTTTTGTTTTACCTGATTCACCAAAACATCCAGATTTTCCTACTGTGGTTGATGGTGATTGTTACAACAGGAAACGGTTATGTATTGCTTAGCACCCTCCGGCACTAACTGCTAAGTCTTGGTTGCTAGGCAACTATATGATTGAACTCTGACCTGGCTATTACTTACTGACCTATGGGTGTCTCAGGAACCGAGGGGCGAGAGTGTCAGCCAGTGAGGAGAGGGGGCAGGACCGGGCCAGGAGGAACAGGGAAAAGAAACGTGGAGGCTACTGCGAGTGCTGCACGCTCAAATACAACAACATCAAAGCTGTGAGTTAGAATACATCTGTTTAATGTATGTAAACACAGTTAACACGTGTTTATAACGAGAACCTAATCATGTACAAAAGGCCTTCTGTACTTGATGTAGTGGTAGCAGACGTTGGTGTGGTAATGCTTGACTTGTGTCTGTATTCTGCAGCACCTGCAGAGTGAGCAGCACACGGCCTTCTCCAGAAGTGATGAGTACCTGGTGGTGGACAGGCTCATCACCACACTGCCCTTCAACTTCAGTCACGTCAAAACAACACAAACTCCAACCACAAGGTGCAGTAGTCTTACATTTTTACATTTTAGTCATTTCGCAGATGTTCTGGGAATGGAACCCACAACCCTGGCGTTGCAAGCACCATGCGCTACCAATTGTCCACACAGGAGCAAAATCTACCCAAATCAAAAGTAAACGCACACATATTGAATGCTGTTCAGTCACATGTTTGTTAGGAAAACTTATGCAATGTTGTGTGGAACATTTTGCAGATTGCCTATTTTGTTTTTTTGTCCATCTGTTGTGCTGATCACCACATCTCTTAAGTAATTTTTTGTTCCCACAGGTCAAAGTACAGCATAACCTCCCTGTTGTGTGTTCCTGGACCCAGCATACAGAAGAAGGGAGGTGTGGAAACCAAAGAGCTGAAGGAGGGATTAATGTCCCTCTGGTCTACTACAGTGGAGCACCCTCTCTCCCAGAGTGTGGAAAAACCCTTGGAACAGCCTCGGAAGCGCAGCCGAGGAGCCCCTGTTCCCCACAGCACCCACGAGGGGGAGAAGAGGTGCTCTTACGTCCCAGACAGACCCCAGCCCAAGCACAGATCCCTGTCCTGCAAACAACGCTGCCGACAGGGATCCCCGCGCAAGCACCCCCAGAGGACTGGGCTGAGTCAGACACCTGTGTCTAATGTAGAAATAGACCCTTCTACCCATGACTCTGTCGCCAACCCTAGACTTTCTCATCAGGGCCAGAGAACTCACACAGACAAAGATGGCCGCTCTTCATTTAGTCACACAGAGGATTTACAATGTGGCGATCCAGCTGGACGTGTGAAGATCCCTTCCAGTCAGCACGAAGTGGGTACTCTTCCCGGGAATACTGTGGGTGTTCCGGAGCTCGAGGCAGGTGACACGGAGACACACACCCCTCCTCCTGCCAGAACGTTACAGAGGAGGGTCAGGAATTACAGACGGAAGAGAAGGAAAGTTGAGACGCAGCAGACTGCTCAGGAGCAGGAAAAACCGAGCAATGTTCCCAGCAGCTCTCTGCTGAACCTCTGGCAGCTGTTCCACTCCAGTGAGGACATGGAGTGTGAGTTCAGAGGCTTTCCCAGCTGTTCAACTCCAGTGAGTACATAGACTGGGAGTTCCAGGCCTTCCCCAGCTAGAGGAGAGTGGGGGGGGGGGGGGGTTGGGTGACCCAGAATCTTCCCAATATGAGCACTAACTTGTTACGCACTCACTGTATGAACTTATTGTATGACAGTTTCATTGAGTGACATAGCAGATCTATATGGGAACCCATTGACTGTGGCTCTTTAAACCTATTACTTCTATAAAGGGAATAGTTCCCTTCAGGTTGGGAGGGTGGTGGCGCAACACTGTTGTGTTGATTTAACCATGGCAGCTTTTAGTCTACCTGGCTTTTTTACCATGACTGGTTTTATCTGGAGAACAGGCTGGAGCACTATCCTCAGTCCTGTACAACGCCTGCATGTGTTCTGGTGTCCAGAGGAACTGCATGGTTGTGTTTTTGGTATGTGGTATTGTACATTTAAAAAAATGAATAAAAAGGGATACAACCGAAGGTCTTCTATGGAATTATCATTACATTTCTGTACGTATTGTACAGGTGAAAAAGGTATCTACGTTACGTCTGTTTGAGAAATGAAAGACTACCTAAACCGCTCTGACATGTCTGTGATCAGTTGAATGAGCACATTCTCATAGATAAGAGTACATAGCTCTGACCCTGGACATGCTGTGTTACACAAAGGAGAGGTCTCCCTCAAGGCTAACTTGTCATAAAGCACATCGTCCTCTTACACAGCCACCAACACAGAGAGACTGAGACAAGGCGAGAGGGATTGCTTCCTCTTTCCCTCCATAACAGTAATAAAGAAGTATTTGCACTTTCTCATGTACTGAATGCGTCTAGAATTCCCATCAGCATAACTGTAGGAGAAATGCATCGGTTTTCCTTATTTGTGTGCCTGTATTTAGCATAGTGCTCTTGTTCTCCCTCATTTCTTTAAAATGAATGCACTGGGGTCAGATGGGAGTTGCTATGTGGTGCTGGTGATTAGTGACTGAATAGGAGATGCAATTTAAACTTGGCTTCTGGGCTGTAAACAGGCAGAGCCGTGCACAGACCTTTCGGGAGGGCATGTGCTCCAAAAAAAAGGGCACACCCCCCCCCCCCCCATCTGCACTGTGGTTACAGAATCATTAATCAAAAATTACAAGAGAGAAAAGCAGCGCAATCTGATGAGTAAAGTACACACAATTTCAGAAAGCGCATTCCGTTTCCAAAGTGCTTGTCAGCCGGGTAGCCCTGGTCTGCCTCACAAATATCGTAATGCATTTGCCAGAATATGTTACATCTTCATCCCATAATGTTGAAGTCATAATATCGATGTTACAGCTTCTTTAGACATAGGCCAAGTTTAGGTGGCTACTGGCAATATCTGAAATAAGACCACAGCACCAGGTAGCCTGTTGTTCTGGCAATGATGAGTCAGTAGTTGATTGCTAAACTGTATTTTATATGGATGATTAATGTAGGCTTACTCTGTTTTTGCCAGGCAATACTGTCTTTCTGGCCACTAATCTGGATAGGTTAGGGCTATTTGGAATCCTTGGGACATCCCTACCCTAAACCTAAGAGTAGTTTAACCCATACCACCTTTGCCCAACAATGCTGATGACTGGTCATTGGCAGTGGAGTGTATTCATGAATGCCAAGGGAAGCCAGGTTTCCCCCCTAAAAATTACCAAGGAACAAATATAAAAACACATTTTTATCTTTCGTCTCCGTTTCATAATTTTCCTTTAATTCGTAAGAGGTTGACTGTATCTCACAGGAGAAAGCATCTGAGCGAGCGAAACAGCACCCCTCTGTCTCCATGTGTAGGACAACTATCTGATTCTGTCTGGTCCAAATGAGGATGACATTGTTGCCGCCGAAGCACTGAATGCAAGGGAAGCCAATGAGCTTTTACATTTTTAATTGAACCTTTATTTAACCTTCTATCAGGCCTCCCTTGACAGAAAAAGTATATCAGCATTGAGCTAAACTGAGCAAGCTCAATTGAATGGTCCTGGCGCACCAAAAAAAAAGTGTCAAGGGAAGCCAAATTGGATTTTGGCTTCACTACTATCAAATCCCATTGAGAACATACATCATTGACAGAAAAACTTGAATTGTTGCATCTCGTTGTGTTGTTGTCCTCCAGTGGCTAGCTAGCCAGCTAGCTAAAATTGGCACTTTCCTAAATTAGCCATGGATGGATATAGGGATTTGGAGTTGTGGTTTTACTTAATTCTCTGTACTTTACAATGATTATAACGGCTATTCTGATCCAACCATTAATTTATACATTGTTGTGCCCCTGGCCTGAGAGAATGGAAGTTCAATTTGTAGCTAGATGTAGAACACTAATGTTAAATAGCTAACTTTGCCCATGAATTAAAGTTAGGCTAGCTAGCAAGCATTTTAGCCAGGTAGCCCAGGACACCAAAAGATAAAAGCGTGTAGTGTATGACAGAGTGATAGACCATTTCGTCAACATGAAGGAGAGGATGGCATTGGCGTTTCTCTACAAGTAGAGTGAGTCAACATGTTTTTCTACTTGCATGAAAGAGCACGCACACACTCATAAAATCAGAACCTTGGACTGCCACATATTTAGCTTATGTTTATTGGACTAAATCGTTTTTGGTATCTTTTAGTTGTCACTGTATTAGACTAAGCAAAGGTGATTTGATGATGTTGAAGTTGAAATGGTGCTGGAATAGTGGAGGCTTCCCCAGGGATTTTACCCATGCAACGCTGCTGGTCATTGGTCAACAATCAAGACGCACACATTTTTGGTTCGGAAGAATAGGTGCGAATTCGAGTTCAGTGGGTTTAGAACAATTACATATTTATTGTATTATTTTTTTTTACACATTTTTGGGGGAAATTATACCACCATGGAAAAGGGCACTGGAGACTGGAAGGGGCATGTGCTCTGCACAGGTAGAGCCCTATCTGTGCACATGCCTGAACAGATTCAAGGATTATTTGCTGACAATGAGCAATCAATAGGTAATGAAATCTGGTGGAAGTAATGTTGAGGAGGATAGGGGGCTAGCCGTACAATGCATTTGGAATGTATTCAGAACCCTTGACTTTTTCCACATTTTGTTAAGTTACAGCCTTATTCTAAAATGTATTAAATAGGGGTTTTCCCTCAATCTACACACCCATAATGACAAAGCAAAAACTGCTTTTTAGAAATTTTTGCCATTTTTCTTTTTTTTAAGTATTCAGACCATTTACTCAGTACTTTGTTGAAGTACCTTTGGCAGCAAATACAGTCTTGAGTCTTCTTGGGTATGACGCTACAAACTTGGCACACCTGTATTTGGGGAGTTTCTCACATTCTTCTCTGCAGATCCTCTCAAACTCTGTCAGGTTGAATGGGGAGCATCGCTGCACAGCTATTTTCAGGTCTATCCAGAGATGTTCGATCGAGTTCAAGTCCAGGCTCTGTCTGGGCCACACAAGGACATTCAGAGACTTGTCCTGAAGCCACTCATGCGTTGTCTTGGCTGTGTGCTTAGGGTTGTTGTTCTGTTGTAAGGTGATCCTTCGACACAGTCTGAGGTCCTAAGCGCTCTGGAGCAGGTTTTCATCAAGGATCTCTCTGTCATTTTCTACATTAATCTTTCCCTCGATCCTGACTAGTCAGGCCAAAGAGTTCAATCTTGGTTTCATCAGACCAGAGAATCTTGTTTCTCATGGTCTGAGAGTCCTTTAGGTGCCTTTTGGAATACACCAAGCGGGCTGTGTGCTTTTTACTAGGGAATGGCTTCTGTTTGGCCACTACCATAAAGGCCTGATTTGGTGGAGTGCTGCAGAGATAGTTGTCCTTCTGGAAGGTTTTCCCATCTTCACAGAGGAACTTTGGAGCTCTGTCAGTGACCATCACGTTCTTGGTCACCTCCCTCCCTCCCTTCTCCCCCGATTGCTCAGTTTGGCCGGGTGACCAGCTCAAGGAAGAGTCTTGGTGGTTCCAAACTTCTTCCATTTAAGAATGATGTAGGCCACTGTGTTCTTGGGGACCTTTTTTTAACTAGGTAAGTCCGTTAAGAACAAATTCTTATTTACAATGACGGCCTACCCCGGCCAAACCGGACGACGCTGGGCCAATTGTACGCCACCCTATGGGACTCCCAATCACGGCCGGATGTGATACAGCCTGGTATCGAACCAGGGACTGTAGTGATGCCTCTTGCACTGTATTCCCCTGGGTTGTAGGATCATCTTGAATTAAAATATCAATTGGCCTAGAGGTTTTTTTGGGGGACCAAATATGTCACTTGTGAATGTTATTACCTCTGGATTGCTCCTAAAATGCGCTATATGCCTAAAGGGGTTTAATACATGATCAAGTTGTGATGATTTCTGGTGTATGTGCATGCTTGTGGGGGACCTGCTTACAGTAGTTTTTCCATGGCAAAACACAATGCACAACTTCAGGAAGTAGCATTAGCCACTCTAGTTAGACCGAAGGGCAGTTTAACCGATTTTAGGAGGAAACTGATGCCTTTGCAGGCTGAACGGAGGATGTTTTAAGTATGAGCCGGTGGCAGGGGGGACACCAATGTGTAGACAGCTGTGCACATTACAGGTGGACGCAGATGACGTAAAAGGAATAATAGCGTCATCTGGCTGTGGGTTGGGCTAATTATACAGCAACTGAGAATATAGTCTAGAAAGAGCATGATGGGCTGTTATTACAGAATATAGCAGTATTACAGTTTGTTTATCTTGACCGTGCCCTTCAGTGATTGTGCCCTTCTATGATTATGCGCAGAAGCGGTCAGAAGGTAGTCTAGGTCTGTATGGAGATGGAGCGTGCACACTACAGTTCCCGACATCCCATCTCGGCAATCGCTGTTCTCCTCGCATGTTTACGCATGAGGCGCTTCTGCAGTGAGCTACTGGATATTGATGTGCTTTAATGTGTCCCCTCTACTCCCTTCCTCTTACCTCTCCTCCCTCTCCGCTCTGTGTTCCATAGAGACTCAGATGCGCTCAGATGCACTTGGCGTTCTAGCGGTAGAAACAGCAGCGTGAGCGTCTCAATGCAGGGGCAGCAAGAGCACCCCGATGGCCACCAGCACAAGAGACTGCGCTAAGCAGACGACCAGCGCCCGCTTTCACCTGTGCTTCTCAACCCCGAACCTCCTCTAGCGAAGAGAGAGGTGCTCAAATCCGCTTTAGGATATCGCTTTTTTTTGTTCCTCTTTCTGTCCATTCGATGAAGAAGAACTGATGACGATGTATCGGCGATGGTGGATTTCCCTTTTGTGCGTCTATGGACTGATGTGCATCGTTCATTCCAGCAATCATATGCCTCGAAATGGTAATGTATTTATGACAACAAATATTGCGATGTATTTTATTGGAATAGATCCGAATAGCAACAGCATCACATTCCATGTTATTATGCTGCCAGAGAGGGAGCCTGAATCCCCAACGTAAACAACCTCTAAAATATGCATTTAATATAACCGTATGAAAGGGAATCGGTCTATTATTAATTAAAACTATTTGCTGAAAGATTTTCCAAAACCATTGCAGTGTTATTTCACATTGATGTATGTTTTGGTATAGGCGCTTGTAGCTGTGTTTTTTGCGCCAGGATGGTTATCGCAGTCTTAAACATCACTGTTTCCTCCCTGTGCAGGAGACGCCTTGTCGCAGGCGAAGGCTGTTCGTGATGCGAGCAGGTTCGCGGAGAAGGAGGACACGGTCCCGCTCCGTCTGCTCTACAGCATGCACAACCACAGTCAAATCTCCCACGATGTCATCAGCACCAGGACTAGAGCCAGTTCCAGCCCCACACAGGTAGCCTACACAGTGGTGACAGTGGTGGTGTTATTTATTATGGTGACGGTGGCGATGGAGCTCTGCTATGTGCAGAGAGACAAATGCCTTTGGTACGCGTTGCTATTGGAGACATCCCGCTATTCTCATGTTGTTTATGTTTTTGTTGAATCATCTCCTTTTTACGCATTTCACAGATAATTCGGCAATATCAAGCTAGTTCTTTTGACTAGTGGTCTATGTACAGAAATATAGGCTATTAATTTTCGCCACATTTAAAAGCGTAGGCAGTGTCTTTTCATTGAGCAAAATAAAGCTAGCCTGGTGGTGTATTGTGGGGTTTTCTATGCACATACATACACAAAAGACAGGCTCAGGCCTGATCAGCAAAAGAGCCCATGCATGAAACACATGGGGATAAAGCCTATGCATTAGAATGAATAGACAAATAGGCCTGTAACATCCATATATGTTTAATACATGTCAAATATTTTGTTTTCGTTATATAGTAAGAGAAGTTCTTATTATTATAAAGGTGAGCGGACCTGACACAATATCATCAGAATCTATTGAATAATGATTGGTTTGTGCCCTTAAAATGGATTCGCCCGTAACCCACATGGTCCTATATCTGAGACACACTGCTTCTTGGATGGTTAAAGAGAGTCTGCTCTCTATCTGGTTGGCATCCTTTACAGTTCACTGTCTGTGTGGTTGCTTTGGCTATTCAATTATCTGTTTGATATGAGACCCAGTCTGGATACTCAGATATAATCATAAGGCTCTCTACCTCTGAAATGTGCACGTTATAAACATCATCAGATTTTATTCCACTATTCCCTCCTTTTATCTATAATCTAGTCGTGTAATTGATATTAGTCCCAGTGCAGTCAACACATGTGATTTGTATGTGTTTAAATATATTTCCACACATGCAGTTGGAATAATACTGTGAAAATTATGATAGTGCCCTTTTAGTGTAAGAGCTGTTTGAAAAGACTGAGCAGAGGGACATCGAGAGCACAGGCACAAGGGCAGACACTTTCATTACAGGAATCATGAGGATAATGCACTTTATAGTTTGACCAAACCATGGTTTTAGTCGCCCCAAAAATAGGACGTTTTGAGTGAGGTGACAATGTAGAATGTGGTCTTTCTCCGTTTATATGCACCCTTTCAGTTTGTTTACTAGTATAATGACAAGGTCGGAGCAGTTCCCTTTGCTCATACTGCGGTTGACTTTGAATGTGAGTTAACATGACCTCAGCTCAGCCTATCAGAAAACCAGGCAGGCCCATCTTGGTAGGGGGGCCGACCATTGCCCACTGATCAGCCAAAGGCTCATTCTAGATTAGAATAACGGAGAAATTGCACGAAAACTATCTGGCATTTGCCAAATGGCCAATCTGCCCCTGGACGCTAACCTATTATGGGTTTATAGATTCAGAGGCTATGCTAGGCTAAAGGCTAGCCTGCACGGGGCTCCCACAGGGTCAGGTAAAGGGCTGCAGATTGTGGCAGGCTGGGGAGGTGTTAACCCTTTGTCTCTCACTCCAAGGGAGAGAGAACCAGGCTAGCCATGATAACCAAGCTAATTGGACACATCTGTCATTGGCTTCAACATTGTTTATATGACCTCACTGGTGTTCTATATGTTGAGCTCTAATAAGGAACATGAGCGTACGTCATTAGAACTGTTAACTTGGGACTGGAACATGTGTGCCAGATACTGATAAACTGGTTTGGCTTCATTTGTCTTCAAAATTAGATTATTGTGCAGCCTAAAAGAAAGTTCTTGGGGGAAACACTGCCTCATCTTTTTGCCACTATTTACAGCACAACTGCATCAGGTGTCTCCAGGTGAAATTATACTGCCCCACAAAGAGAAAGTGATATGATGGAATCTTCATTTGATCTGATCAGTCGTTGAGTTTCTTGTCATCCCCAGAGAGAGTTTTAAACTGACCTCAAATCAGCCACTTCGTCACACAGCCTGCATTCTCAGCGTCATATTGTCTGATTATGCTCTGATTTCGACTGTTTTTAGCTCGGTATCATAACATCTGAAAGGAACCTGTCAAATCATTCTTAAACGTATGACACACAAAAATAACTGTTTATAGACTTGCATTGAGTCTACTATTTTCAGTTAAAGGCGTAACCTACTGTACACATTTTTAAAAGAGGAGCTTTGAGAAGAGCTCAGCTGAGTGCTGTTTAAGCGTTTCTGTGGAAGAAAAGCACTTATAGTCATGGGCCCATAGCCATCAGTTGTGTGTGTGTGTGTGTGTGTGTGTGTGTGTGTGTGTGTGTGTGTGTGTGTGTGTGTGTGTGTGTGTGGCTGTCTGTGTGTGTGTGTGTGTGTGTGTGTGTGGCTGTCTGTGTTGTAGTAGGATAACAGCACTCCCTGGTAGGCCCCTAGCTCCATCAATGGAGTTAGGTCCTGCTATGATGTGGTAATCAATGAAACAGGAGTCGCTGATCTCGGTGCCTCGGCTCGGCCCAGTCAAACTGGGAAATCTGGTCCAGGAGAACACAATTACTGGTACCACTTCATGTGGATTCAATTTGCTTAATTTGCTTTTAAATTGTGCCCTGAAAAGGAATCACATACTCGCGTACCGGTATATGCGCGTGCGTACACACACACACACACACACACACAGACACAGACACAGACACAGACACAGACACAGACACAGACACACACACAGACACATAGTAACAATAGTGTCTGTGGCCACAGGGGACCACAATGTCTAAGTTCATTCTTGGGTGAAGATTGGGGCATTTCATACTCACACACACACTCCCTTGGTTTTAATGCAGCGTCCGGTGTGTATTGACTCAGGCCCGTGGGCCATGCCTGGGGGAGGGGTTAGATATGTATTAGACTAGCTGGGGACTCCCTCAGAGTTACACAGGAACAATAGTGGGAAGTCCTTGTTGCCCCTGGGGCCTGTAATAGACCACGCGCCATATGTGCCCAGAGCTAGGGATCTATTAGACCTTCCCCCATGGAGCGTGGGTGGGTGGGTGGGTGGGTGGGTGGGTGGGTGGGTGTGTGTGTGTGTGTGTGTGTGTGTGTGTGTGTGAGTACAGGGGGAGGGGGGAGGATGTGAGTACAGGAGGAGGTGGGAGGATGTGAGTTACACAGATTTGCATGGTTAATTTCACAGATGTCTCTCAGAATGTCTGGGTCTAGTTCAGCTTCCATCACAGCTCCCCTGTCTCTCAGAATGTCTGGGTCTAGTTCAGCTTCCATCACAGCTCCCGTCTCTCAGAATGTCTGGGTCTAGTTCAGCTTCCATCACAGCTCCCCTGTCTCTCAGAATGTCTGGGTCTAGTTCAGCTTCCATCACAGCTCCCGTCTCTCAGAATGTCTGGGTCTGGTTCAGCTTCCATCACAGCTCCCCTGTCTCTCAGAATGTCTGGGTCTAGTTCAGCTTCCATCACAGCTCCCGTCTCTCAGAATGTCTGGGTCTGGTTCAGCTTCCATCACAGCTCCCCTGTCTCTCAGAATGTCTAGGTCTGGTTCAGCTTCCATCACAGCTCCCCTGTCTCTCAGAATGTCTGGGTCTAGTTCAGCTTCCATCACAGCTCCCCTGTCTCTCAGAATGTCTTCCTTTCCTTAAAGTTCATGTACAGTATGTATATTGTTAGTTGTTTTGTAAAAGCTTTTTCAGCACTTAATGGAATAGAGATGATTGTACAACGTTTCTGATTTATTTTTATTCACAGGGGAACCACGTGGCCCAAGCCAGCTTCCAGGTGGACGCGTTTGGTGAGCAGTTCATCTTGAATGTTGAACTGAACCAGTGAGTATAACCTTTGACCTCCCTTTTTCACTTTTACTCCCTCTCACTGTTTCTCTGTCAGCTCTTTCCACTTCTCTCTCTCCCTCTCTTCCCTTCTCTCAAGCTCTCTCTATCTGGCCCTCACACTCTTCTGTCCAATGGTCTTTCACTAATGAGGGGAAGTTGTCTCTCTCTCTCTCTCTCTCTCTCTGTGTCTGTGTTACAGACACAAAGACACAGGGTGACAGGTTCAGTACACATCACTGCGTTCTGTATCAGAAAGTAGGCTGGCCCTCTGAGGTCTCGTAGATTGGTGCATTGATGAAAGTAGTCTGGCCCTCTTTGAGGTCTCGTAGATCGATGCATTGATGAAAGTAGGCTGGCCCTCTTTGAGGTCTCGTAGATTGGTGCATTGATGAAAGTAGGCTGGCCCTCTGAGGTCTCGTAGATCGATGCATTGATGAATGTAGGCTGGCCCTCTGAGGTCTCGTAGATTGGTGCATTGATGAAAGTAGGCTGGCCCTCTGAGGTCTCGTAGATCGATGCATTGATGAAAGTAGTCTGGCCCTCTGAGGTCTCGTAGATCGATGCATTGATGAAAGTAGGCTGGCCCTCTGAGGTCTCGTAGATCGGTGCATTGATGAAAGTAGGCTGGCCCTCTGAGGTCTCGTAGATTGGTGCATTGATGAAAGTAGGCTGGCCCTCTGAGGTCTCGTAGATCGGTGCATTGATGAAAGTAGGCTGGCCCTCTGAGGTCTCGTAGATCGGTGCATTGATGAAAGTAGGCTGGCCCTCTGAGGTCTCGTAGATCGATGCATTGCACTATTTTAGTTTATAAAGCCCCCTTACACAACTTCCACGGTACCTTGCGTCATTGTTAACCTACAGATGTATGAGCTACCAGACCCGGTCTCAGGGAGGGCTAACTCGGGATATCCCTTCGATCGCCACTGAGTTTGGTAAATCGCTTTAAGTATTTTTGCACCTTACTCTTGGAATAGTTTCCAAACTCTTTAAATGTGATGTTTTGGTGTCTCGAGGGCTATTCAGATGGCTGCTGATTGACTATCTGTTTTACTGAAGAATGTGTGTTTTCTATGATTGTGTTTTGTATCTCTGTTGTGCTTTTTGTAGTGTATTGATATGCATCATTTTTGTAATCACAGGGTTCTTCTGAAAAAGAGACCTTGGTCTCAGCATGACTCCCTGTCAAAATAAAGGTGAAATAAATCAAACAAGCTCACCTAAGCAGGCAGTTGTGTGTAGAAGTGAGTCTGCATCATTAGAGTGAGTCTGTACTCTGTCGCGTCATTACAGCTGAAGTCATCTCTCTCTGTATGAGGATCTATTTCACCTGTCACCCAGAGCCATTCACACACAGTAGACTGAGAGAAATGGAGATGACATCACAGGAATATCCAAACAGCACAGTGCTGCCACTCGTAGGGTTACTGTATGATGCATGAAGCGTCATGTGTCATGACACAGTGTCCCTGTGGGATGTAGAGCTATTGTTGTGACTCGGTCAGCCACGTCTCTGTCGTATGTTGTGTTTGGTGACCTGAGGTGCTGGATGTCATCTATCATATGGAGTCTGTATTCTATGTTGGAGTCTGGAGTCTGTATTCACAGCTGTAACTGTGTGTCTGTATGGTTTGGGAAGCCTGCATATAGATTTGAACCCCTGTCCTGTTGTAGTGATCAGTACAATAGTAGTATGGAGAGAATGGTTCTCTGTCCTGTTGTAGTGGTCAGTACAATGGTAGTATGGAGGGAATGGTTCTCTGTCTTGTTGTAGTGATCAGTACAATGGTAGTATGGAGGGAATGGTTCTCTGTCTTGTTGTAGTGATCAGTACAATAGTAGTATGGAGGGAATGGTTCTCTGTCCTGTTGTAGTGGTCAGTACAATGGTAGTATGGAGGGAATGGTTCTCTGTCCTGTTGTAGTGATCAGTACAATGGTAGTATGGAGGGAATGGTTCTCTGTCCTGTTCTAGTGGTCAGTACAATGGTAGTATGGAGGGAATGGTTCTCTGTTCTGTTGTAGTGATCAGTACAATAGTAGTATGGAGGGAATGGTTCTCTGTCCTGTTGTAGTGATCAGTACAATAGTAGTATGGAGAGAATGGTTCTCTGTCTTGTTGTAGTGATCAGTACAATAGTAGTATGGAGAGAATGGTTCTCTGTCCTGTTGTAGTGATCAGTACAATACTAGTATGGAGAGAATGGTTCTCTGTCCTGTTGTAGTGATCAGTACAATGGTAGTATGGAGGGAATGGTTCTCTGTCCTGTTGTAGTGATCAGTACAATGGTAGTATGGAGGGAATGGTTCTCTGTCTTGTTGTAGTGATCAGTACAATAGTAGTATGGAGAGAATGGTTCTCTGTCCTGTTGTAGTGATCAGTACAATGGTAGTATGGAGGGAATGGTTCTCTGTCCTGTTGTCTCTTTCTCTCCCTCCCTCTTTCCATCTCTCTCTCTCCTGTGGTGGCTATGTGTTTCATGAGGTTCTGTTATATGCTTTGTGTGTGTGTGTGTGTGTGTGTGTGTGTGTGTGTGTGTGTGCTGCTCTTCTCCATCCATCCCTCGCTCCCCAAGCGCTGCTCACTGACCTCACTCTTTAACCAATCACACTGCACCCTGCTTGGGTTAAATGCAGAAGACACATTTCAGTTGAATGCATTCAGTTGTACAACTGACTAGGTTTCCCCCTTTCCCTTTGTTGACGAGAGAACTTTCTTGAGCTGTGTGTGTGTGAGGAGGGCATTGAGGTTGAGCGTGCATGTTTCTTGGCTTCATGCAGCGAGACCTAGTTTCCTTAGGTTGATCAATGACCTCTCTCCTCTGTGTGTGTTTGTATGTGTTTAAGCAGTTGCAAGCATAACAAACAAGAGGCTGCTTGTTTTTATTTCAGTTGATTTTGAGATGCTACTCTCTCTTTCCACTGGGATCTTTTAATAAGATCACAGATTTGATGATGAAGAAGAGCCTTTCAGAAACGCATCAGGTATTTTTAGCTTCTGCCTACTATAACTGCAACTGTGAGGGTGTGTGTGTTTTTAGTGTTTTAATGTTACATGCACAAGTACAGTGAAATGCCTTTCTTGCAAGCCCTAAACCCAACAATGCAGTAGTCAGTAACAATGTAAAAGTAAAAATACCAAAGTATTGCAGGGCAGATGTGTGTCTGTGTTGTCTAGCATGTAAAGGTCACACATCACTCCCTTATGCTTATTTGTCCTCTTCCTCTTACATCTTTGGTTGCCTCCAAATTGCCATTCATTGCCTCGGGAGTGGGTTAGGATGGGGAGGGAGTGGGAGTGGGTTAGGATGGGGAGGGAGTGGGAGTGGGCTGCAATGGGGTGGGAGTGGGCTGGGATGGGATGGGGTGGGAGTGGGAGTGGGAGTGGGAGTGGGAGTGGGAGTGGGCTGGGATGGGATGGGGGTGGGAGTGGGATGAGAGTGGGATGGGAGTGGGCCGGGTTAGGGTGGGAGTGGGAGTGGGCTGGGCTGGGCGGGGGTGGGAATGGGATGGGAGTGGGCTGGGATGGGGTGGGAGTGGGCTGGGATGGGGGTGGGGATGGGAGTGGGATGGGAGTGGGATGGGAGTGGGCTGGGAGTGGGATGGGGTGTGCTGGGATGGGATGGGTTGGGGTGGGGGTGCTTCTTTGAATGATGCTCCCCTTTCCTCATAAACCACACCTCCTCCTCACCCCTCACCTCCCCTCCCACCTGCTCACGCTGAATAATTGATGTCCCTGTAAGATTAAAGGGGGACGTGTGTGTGTGTGCGTGTGTTTGAATGGCTCAGTCTGGTGCTCTTACTGCAGTACCAATTAAGCCTCAATGTGGCTCTTATAAACCATGGGCCAGTTTAGAGCCTGGGGGCCCACAGAACATATTATTTACATTACAACTAGTACAAACCTATGGTTTACATTACAACTAGTACAAACCTATTGTTTACATTACAACTAGTACAAACCTATGGTTTACATTACAACTAGTACAAACCTATTGTTTACATTACAACTAGTACAAACCTATTGTTTACATTACAACTAGTACAAACCTATTGTTTACACTACAACTAGTACAAACCTATGGTTTACATTACAACTAATACAAACCTATGGTTTACATTACAACTAATTCAAACCTACGGTTTACATTACAACTAGTACAAACCTATTGTTTACATTACAACTAGTACAAACCTATTGTTTACATTACAACTAGTACAAACCTATGGTTTACATTACAACTAGTACAAACCTATTGTTTACATTACAACTAGTACAAACCTATTGTTTACATTACAACTAATACAAACCTATTGTTTACATTACAACTAATACAAACCTATTGTTTACATTACAACTAGTACAAACCTATTGTTTACATTACAACTAGTACAAACCTATTGTTTACATTAAAACTAGTACAGACCTATTGTTTACATTACAACTAGTACAAACCTATTGTTTACATTACAACTAGTACAAACCTATGGTTTACATTACAACTAGTACAAACCTATGGTTTACATTACAACTAATACAAACCTATGGTTTACATTACAACTAATATATACATAAATGATTACCGTCCCGTAGCACTCACGCCGGTAGCCATGAATGCTTTGAAAGGCTGGTCATGGCTCACATCAACAGCATCCTCCCGGATACCCTAGACCCACTCCAATTCAAAAACCGCCCCAGCAGATCCACATATGACGCAGTCTCAATCGCACTCCACACTGCCCTTTCCCACCTGGACAAAAATAACACCTATGTGAGAATGCTGTTCATTGACTACAGTTCAGCGTTCAACACCATAGTGCCCACGAAGCTCTTCACTAAGCTAAAGACCCTGAGACTAAACACCTCCCTCTGCAACTGGATCCTGGACTTCCTGACGGGCCGCCCCCAGGTGGTAAGGGTAGGCAACAACACGTCTGCCACGCTGATCCTCAACACTGGGGCCCATCAGGGGTGTGTACTTAGTCCCCTCCTGTACTCCCTGTTCACCCACGACTGCGTGGCCAAACACGACTCCCAACACCATCATTAAGTTTGCTGACGACACAACAGTGGTGGGCCTGATCACCGACAACAATGAGACAGCCTATAGGGAGGAGGTCAGAGACCTGCCAGTGTGGTGCCAGGACAACAACCTCTCCCTCAATGTAAGCAAGATAAAGGAGCTGATCGTGGACTACAGTGAAAGGTGGGCCGAACAGGCCCCTGTAACATCAATGGGGCTGTAGTGGAGCGGGTCGAGAGTTTCAAGTTCCTTGGAGTCCACATCACCAACGAACTATCATGGTCCAAACACACCAAGACCTTTTCCCCCTCAGGAGACTAAAAAGATTTAGCATGGTTCCCCAAATCCTCAAATAGTTCTACAGCTGCACCTTCGAGAGCATCCTGACTTGTTGCATCACTGCCTGGTATGCTCGGCATCTGACCGTAAGGCGCTACAGAGGGTAGTGCGTACGTCCTAGTACATCACTGGGGGCAAGCTTCCTGCAATCCAATACCTATATAATAGGTGGTGTCAGAGGAAAGCCCATTGACCCCATAATGTGCATTTACATTGACCCCCCCATTTGATTTCTACACTGCTACTACTTGCTGTTTATTATCTATGCATAGTCACTTCACCCCTACCTACATGTACAAATTACCTCTAACCTGTACCCCCGCACATTTCCTCGGTACCAGTACCCCTGTATATACAGTTGAAGTCGGAAGATTACATACATTTAGGTTGGAGTCATTAAAAATAGTTTTTTAACCACTCCACAAATTTCTTGTTAACAAACTAGAGTTTTGGCAAGTCGGTTAGGACATCTACTTTGTGCATGACACAAGTAATTTTCCCAACAACTGTTTACAGACAGATTATTTCACTTATAATTCACTGTATCACAATTCCAGTGGGTCAGAAGTTTACATACACTAAGTTGACTGTGCCTATAAACATCTTGGAAAATTCCTAAAAATGATGTCATGGCTTTAGAAGCTTCTGATAGGCTGACATAATTTGAGTCAATTGGAGGTGTACCTGTGGATGTATTTCAAGGCCTACCTACAAACTCAGTGCCTCTTTGCTTGACATCATGGGAAAATCAAAAGAAATCAGCCAAGACATCAGAAAAATAATTATAGACCTCCACGAGCCTGGTTCATCCTTGGGAGCAATTTCCAAACACCTGAAGGTACCACGTTCATCTGTACAAACAATAGTATGCAAGTATAAACCCCATTGGACCACGCAGCTGTCATACCGCTCAGGAAGGAGACGCGTTCTGTCTCCTAGAGATGAACGTACTTTGGTGCAAAAAGTGCAAATCAATCCCAGAACAACAGCAAAGGACATTGTAAAGATGCTGGAGGAAACAGGTACAAAAGTATCTATATCCACAGTAAAATGAGTCCTATATCGACATAACCTGTAAGGCCGCTCAGCAAGGAAGACGCCACTGCTCCAAAACCACCATAAAAAGCCAGACTACGGTTTGCAACTGCACATGGGGACAAAGATTGTACTTTTTGAAGAAATGTCCTCTGGTCTGATGAAACAAAAATGGAAATGTTTGGCCATAATGGCCGTCGTTATGTTTGGAGGAAAAAGGGGGAGGCTTGCAAGCCAAAGAACACCATCCCAACCGTGAAGCACGGGGGTGGCAGCATCATGTTGTGGGGGTGCTTTGCTGCAGGAGGGACTGGTGCACTTCACAAAATAGATGGCATCATGAGGCAGGAAACTTATGTGTTTATATTGAGGCAACATCTCAAGACATCAGTCAGGAAGTTAAAGCTTGGTCGCAAATAGGTCTTCCAAATGGACAATGACCCCAAGCATAGTTCCAAAGTTGTGGCAAAATGGCTTAAGGACAACAAAGTCAAGGTATTGAAGTGGCCATCACAAAGCCCTGAACTCAACCCCATAAAGAATTTGTGGGCAGAACTGAAAAAGCATGTGCAAGCAAGGAGGCCTGACTCAGTTACACAAGCTCTGTCAGGAGGAATGGGTCAAAATGCACCCAACTTATTGTGGGAAGCTTGTGGAAGGCTACCCAAAACGTTTGACCCAAGTTCAACAATTTAAAGGCAATGCTACCAAATACTAATTGAGAGTATGTAAACTTCTGACCCGCTGGGAATGTGATGAAAGAAATAAAAGCTGAAATAAATAATTCTCTCTACTATTATTCTGAAATGTCACATTCTTAAATAAAGTGGTGATCCTAACTGACCTAAGACAGGGAATTTTTACTAGGATTAAATGTCAGGAATTGTGAAAAACTGAGTTTAAATGTATTTGGCTAAGGTGTATTTAAACTTCCGACTTCAACTGTAGCCTCATTATTGTTTATGCTATTGTGTTACTTTTATTATTTTTTACTTTAGTTTATTTGGTAAATATTTTATTAACTCTTCTTGAACTGCACTGTTGGTTAAGGGTTTGTAAGTAGGCATTTCACGGTAAGGTCTACACTTGTTGTATTCGGTGACAAATAAAGTTTGAGTTGATATGATTTACATTACAACTCATACAAAAATATAATTTATATGAACTAATACAAAGATTAGAAGATATCTTATGTCTTTTTTGTATGTAGTGCATTATATTTGGTCTTAAAACATGACATGAATACTTAAAGGGGTAACACTTCATATTCCCCATGTTTTATGTACTCTTAGAATGAGGTTAGGAGGTCTGCAGACTACATGTCTAACCAGTGTTTTGACATGTTATGAAATATTCACACAGGCTTCAAAGCTCATTGTTGTATAAAAGGGATGTTGTTATACCGTATAGTTTCTATGAACAACCCCATAGAATTTCATCTCAGTGTTGACAGAATAGAATAAGTTCTGTGTGTGTGTGTGTGTGTGTGTGTGTGTCTCTCCCCCCTCTTTGTGTGAGATGAAAGGAGTAGGTGGGCAGGTGCTAGTGGGTGTCAGTAATTGCTATAACCTGTCTGTTTATGAAACTGGTGTTATGAGTGATATGGTTCCAGCACTGAGCTGGTTCCTTGCTGTTCCTGTGTGGGCTGTTGTCAGGACAACGAGAGGCCAGAGAGAGACTGGATATTCTGTTTCTATTGGAGTCGACTCCGACTCCTGCTTTCAGAGTCGTTGGAGTCGACGCTTTCTCGACTGACTCAAATTTGACAAAACTAAAATTAGCTACAGCTGCTATGTCAGTGTGTGCACGTGTCCTAATGAATTGGGTGATTGATAAGCAATGCATATGGAGCCATCTGACAATCTCTACTAAACAAAATACATAAGGCTATTCAGTAGCCTACGCCAGACTAGCTGGCTGATTTGTTTTTAACGTCTTCAGGATTTTTGGTGTCGACTCTCCCCACATGAAAAAAATACTACAGATTACTATAGAATACTTCAGTACTTACTATAGAATTCTATAGTAAACTGTAGTATTGAACTAAAGTAAATACTACAGTTTTAATTGGCATATACCCTGCACATTCCCCTCCCCCATATGAAGTTGTACCACCCATAAGTGAGAAACCTACATGCCATGTATAGACCATATAACGTGTTCCCTACATGTTATAGAAAAGAGCAAAAGCTCTGAACTCTCCATTCAGACCCCAGTCCTACCTACCTAACTACTTTATCGCTCGCAAGGATCGGACCAAAATGCAGTGTATTGAGAAGACATAATCTTGTTTATTTAAACGAAGACGAAGAACACTTGAACAACTACAAAATAACAAATGATGTGAACAGACCTGAACTTGAGAACAAAACACATGAACGCACGAACAGGACGGAACACACGAACGAAATGAACGAGACGAACGAAAACAGTCCCATGTGGTACAAACACTGACACAGGAACAATCACCCACAAACAAACAGTGAGAACAGCCTACCTTAATATGGTTCTCAATCAGAGGAAACGTTGTTGGGACTACTAGACCACTACTCCCGGGTGGCGCAGTGGTCTAGGGCACTGCATCGCAGTGCTAGCTGCGCCACCAGAGTCTCTGGGTTCGCGCCCAGGCTGGGCTGGGTTCGCGCCCAGGCTCTGTCGCAGCCGGCCGCAACCGGGAGGTCCGTGGGGCGACGCACAATTGGCATAGCGTCGTCCGGGTTAGGGAGGGTTTGGCCGGTAGGGATATCCTTGTCTCAGTATGTAAAAAAAAATAAAAAAAAAATAAATATGTAATAAAATGTATGCATTCTACTGTAAGTCGCTCTGGATAAGAGTGTCTGCTAAATGACTAAAATGTAAATGTAAAATGTAAAACACCTGCCCCTGATTGAGAACCATATCAGGCTAATTGAAAATGAACCCAACATAGAAACACATAACATAGAATGCCCACCCAGCTCACGTCCTGACCAACTAAACAAAGACAAAACAAAGGAAATAAGGTCAGGAACATGACACCTACAGGTTATGTAAAGTGTGTTCTTTTAGTATTTCTCCAGTAGGTGTCCTCGAGGAGAAAGCCTCCAATTCTATGTCAAAGACAATAAAACAAAAACATTACAATAAATACTACAGTATACTACAATCCACAAAAACACTACATTAATTACTATAGTATATACAGTTTTCTTTTACTACAGTATTTATACTACAGTATGCTACTGTAAATGCTACAGTAAAGTCAGCAAAAACATTACAGTGAATACTATAGTATTTATACCATAGTAGACTATAATATTTATACCGTAGTAGACTATAGTATTTAAACCATAGTATACTATAGTAATCATACAATAGTATACTATATATATCTGCATGTATACTGTATTTTATACCATCTATTGCACCTTGCCTATGCCGCTTGGTCGTTACTCATCCATATATTTACATGTACATATTCTCATTCACCCCTTTTAGATGTGTGTGTATTAGGTAGTTGTTGGGGAATTGTTAGATTACTTGTTAGATATTACTGCACTGTCGGAACTAGAAGCACAAGCATTTCGCTACACTCGCGTTAACATCTGCTAACCATGTTTGAGACAAATAAAATTTGATTTGATTTATAGTATTGAAACCATAGTATATTATAGTGTTTTTTCATGTGGGTCCCACCACACTCTCTTTCCACCGCGTGGCCATTTCAGCCAACAGAGCCGCAGACAGAGACTGTTTATGCTAATAACAGAGTCAATTACTATTTGATGGAAAATGCATAATGCGTTCCACCAAAGGTAGGAGTGTATAGTATTACAGAATGAGGAGTAGGAGGTTAGTGTCGATGAAGCCTTGTTTTAACTTTATGTATCCGTGTGATGTTAGAAGCTACTTGGTAAACTACTTTGGTTTAATACTTGGTAAATAAGTTGGTTTATGATTGGACGGAGTGATGCATGGATTCAGCTTAGATTGACATTTCCTGTAATACCTGAAGGGCAAATGGAGGGTGTGCGTGCGTGCGTGCGTGTGTGCCTAAGAGAGAGATGGGGGGGGGGGGTGTAAATTAGTTGTTCTCAGTTTGAATGGAGTATGTATAGGTTTACTAATACATCAGATGTGAATAGTGGAAGGCCTGCTGCTGGGTATTTGTGTTGTCTATGGTTTGGGGCTCAGGTGGAACAGGGGCAAATCAACTGGTGTCTTAGTGAGAGACAAGTGAATAGAAATGGAGGGTTTGAAGTGAAGAGAGGGAGGCATCGGGAGGAAAGGGGATGAGTGGAAGAGAGAGGAATGGGATGAGAGAGGGATTCCCCAAACAGCTGGGAAGGTAATTGAAGGTCAGAGGATCTGGGTTCCACACGGATTTGCTACTAACACTCTGTAACTGATTTAACATAGACTGCCCAACACAAACCTCCTGACAACCAAACCAGAGAGACGGAGGGAACCATATTGAAGATGCTAAAATACTCCTTCCAGATTAAGCTGGTTTACAGTAAACAGTGGCTATTATGGAAAGTGATGATGCTTTCGTGATTCCATCCAACTGGTTTTGGAGTCCTGTGTATATTTTCTAATCTCAGAGATTGAGCACCGCACACCTCTGCAGGTCATATTCAATTAGAAACGTGTTTAAATCTAAAGGAGATTTTACATAAGGCCCAGGGGGGTGGAATCTGAGTATCTCTTCTATCCACTATCTCCCTTCATTTCCTCATCATACCTTTTTATTGTGATAATGTCACCTCAGCAATGTCCTTTAAAGCTATATTCCTATATCCTCTACCCCAGCATCACTACTTCTCTCTCAATTAAATTCAATTTAAGGGGTTTTTATTGGCACGGGAAACATATATTTACATTGCCAAGCAAGTGAAAAAGATAATAAACAAAAGTTAAATTAACCCTAAACATTACACTGAAAAAAGTTCCAAAATAATAAAAACATTTCAAATGTCATATTATGTCTATATACAGTGTTGCAATGATGTACAAAAGGAAAAATAAATCAACATAAATATGGGTTGTATTTACAATGGTGTTTGTTCTTCACTGGTTGCATTTTTCTTGTGGCAACAGGTCACAAATCTTGCTGCTGTGATGGAACACTGTGCAATCCCTCTCTCGCTTTCAATCTCGCCTCATCTCTCTCTCTTTCTCTCCCCCCTCTCCTCGTCTCTCTCTCTCTCGCTTTCCTTTTCTCTCTCTCTCGCTCTTTCTTTCCTTGTCTCTCTCTCTCCTCTTCTCTCACACATTGATAAGTGGTTCTATCAGAATATCATTATTACACAAAGGATAGACTGCCCTATACATGTTCATCTTGATCACCTGACATTGTGAAAGTGTGTGTTTGACTTTGGGCCAGTGATTTAAAGTGTTTTTAGGTGTCAGACCGTGATATGTGCTGATGCTGTTGTGGTGTCCATGCTATAATGTTATCCATGCTGTAGTGTATCCATGTTGTAGTGGTATCCATGTTGTAGTGTATCCATGTTGTAGTGTATCCATGCTGTAGTGGTATCCATGTTGTAGTGGTATCCATGTTGTAGTGGTATCCATGTTGTAGTGGTATCCATGTTGTAGTGGTATCCATGTTGTAGTGTATCCATGTTGTAGTGTATCTATGTTGTAGTGTATCCATGTTGTAGTGGTATCCATGTTGTAGTGGTATCCATGTTGTAGTGTATCCATGTTGTAGTGGTATCCATGTTGTAGTGTATCCATGTTGTAGTGGTATCCATGTTGTAGTGTATCCATGTTGTAGTGGTATCCATGTTGTAGTGGTATCCATGTTGTAGTGGTATCCATGTTGTAGTGGTATCCATGTTGTAGTGGTATCCATGTTGTAGTGGTATCCATGTTGTAGTGTATCCATGTTGTAGTGGTATCTATGTTGTAGTGGTATCCATGTTGTAGTGGTATCCATGTTGTAGTGTATCCATGTTGTAGTGGTATCCATGTTGTAGTGGTATCCATGTTGTAGTGGTATCTATGTTGTAGTGGTATCCATGTTGTAGTGGTATCCATGTTGTAGTGTATCCATGTTGTAGTGTATCCATGTTGTAGTGTATCCATGTTGTAGTGTATCCATGTTGTAGTGGTATCCATGTTGTAGTGGTATCCATGTTGTAGTGGTATCCATGTTGTAGTGGTATCCATGTTGTAGTGTATCCATGTTGTAGTGTATCCATGTTGTAGTGTGTCCATGTTGTAGTGGTATCCATGTTGTAGTGTATCCATGTTGTAGTGTATCCATGTTGTAGTGGTATCCATGTTGTAGTGTGTCCATGTTGTAGTGGTATCTATGTTGTAGTGGTATCCATGTTGTAGTGGTATCCATGTTGTAGTGTATCCATGTTGTAGTGTATCCATGTTGTAGTGTGTCCATGTTGTAGTGGTATCCATGTTGTAGTGGTATCCATGTTGTAGTGGTATCCATGTTGTAGTGTATCCATGGTGTAGTGTATCCATGTTGTAGTGGTATCCATGTTGTAGTGTATCCATGGTGTAGTGTATCCATGTTGTAGTGTATCCATGTTGTAGTGTATCCATGTTGTAGTGGTATCCATGTTGTAGTGTATCCATGTTGTAGTGTATCCATGTTGTAGTGGTATCCATGTTGTAGTGTATCCATGTTGTAGTGTATCCATGTTGTAGTGTATCCATGTTGTAGTGATATCTATGTTGTAGTGTATCCATGTTGTAGTGGTATCCATGTTGTAGTGGTATCCATGTTGTAGTGGTATCCATGTTGTAGTGGTATCCATGTTGTAGTGTATCCATGTTGTAGTGTATCCATGTTGTAGTGGTATCCATGTTGAAGTGATATCCATGTTGTAGTGTATCCATGCTGTAGTGGTATCCATGTTGTAGTGGTATCCATGTTGTATTGTACTCATGTTGTAGTGTATCCATGTTGTAGTGTATCCATGTTGTAGTGGTATCCATGTTGTAGTGGTATCCATGTTGTAGTGGTATCCATGTTGTAGTGGTATCCATGTTGTAGTGTATCCATGTTGTAGTGTATCCATGTTGTAGTGGTATCCATGTTGTAGTGTATCCATGTTGTAGTGTATCCATGTTGTAGTGTATCCATGTTGTAGTGGTATCCATGTTGTAGTGGTATCCATGTTGTAGTGTATCCATGTTGTAGTGTATCCATGTTGTAGTGGTATCCATGCTGTAGTGGTATCCATGTTGTAGTGGTATCCATGTTGTAGTGGTATCCATGTTGTAGTGTATCCATGTTGTAGTGTATCCATGTTGTAGTGTATCCATGTTGTAGTGTATCCATGTTGTAGTGTATCCATGTTGTAGTGGTATCCATGTTGTAGTGTATCCATGTTGTAGTGTATCCATGTTGTAGTGTATCCATGTTGTAGTGGTATCCATGTTGTAGTGGTATCCATGTTGTAGTGGTATCTATGTTGTAGTGGTATCCATGTTGGAGTGGTATCCATGTTGTAGTGGTATCCATGTTGTAGTGTATCCATGTTGTAGTGGTATCCATGTTGTAGTGGTATCCATGTTGTAGTGGTATCCATGTTGTAGTGGTATCCATGTTGTAGTCGTATCCATGTTGTAGTCGTATCCATGTTGTAGTCGTATCCATGTTGTAGTGGTATCCATGTTGTAGTCGTATCCATGTTGTAGTGTATCCATGTTGTAGTGTATCCATGTTGTAGTGTATCCATGTTGTAGTGGTATCCATGTTGTAGTGTATCCATGTTGTAGTGGTATCCATGTTGTAGTGTATCCATGTTGTAGTGTATCCATGTTGTAGTGTATCCATGTTGTAGTGGTATCCATGTTGTAGTGGTATCCATGTTGTAGTGGTATCCATGTTGTAGTGTATCCATGTTGTAGTGGTATCCATGTTGTAGTGGTATCCATGTTGTAGTGGTATCCATGTTGTAGTGTATCCATGTTGTAGTGGTATCCATGTTGTAGTGTATCCATGGTGTAGTGGTATCCATGTTGTAGTGGTATCCATGTTGTAGTGGTATCCATGTTGTAGTGGTATCCATGTTGTAGTGTATCCATGTTGTGATGGTTCCCCCGTCCCCCACCTGCAGAAACACTCCTCTCTAGTCTCTTCCTAGGCCTGTAATTTATTACGAAGAGTAGTGATCTGATTTACAGTGGACTTAATGAGAAATACACAGAGTTGAGAGGCAGTCAAAAAAGAGAGCGAGAAAGTGAGAGTGGGAAGGCCAGAGAGATCTGGTTGTCCTTCATGCACCCTTGAGTGTTGGTGGTGGTGGGAGGGTGTGGCGGGTGTATATGTGCAGGAGAGATGGAGGGATGGGGGACGAAAGTCTATCTCTCTTCCTCTCTTCATCCTTCCCTCCCCCTGCTCCCCCCTCTTTCCTTCTCTCCCTCCTCTCTCTGATCTGTCTGTGTTGTCTGATCAGACAGACGCTTTAACTGGCTCAACATTACAGCCGTGAGCAGAGTGGGTGAGGGTGTGGAGTGGGGTGTGCCGGCGTAAAGCTGAAGGGTATGTTAGTTGAGGTTTGACTGAGGGTGTGGAGTGGGGTGTGCCGGCGTGAAGCTGAAGGGTATGTTAGTTGAGGATAGACTGAGGGTGTGGAGTGGGGTGTGCCGGCGTGAAGCTGAAGGGTATGTTAGTTGAGGATAGACTGAGGGTGTGGAGTGGGGTGTGCCGGCGTGAAGCTGAAGGGTATGTTAGTTGAGGATAGACTGAGGGTGTGGAGTGGGGTGTGCCGCGTGAAGCTGAAGGGTATGTTAGTTGAGGATAGACTGAGGGTGTGTGTTTGGGGAGTAAAGGGGTAGAGTGAATATTTTGGAAGTAAGGGGTAGAGTGAATATTTTGGGAGTAAGGGGTAGAGTGAATATTTTGGGAGTGGGCGGTAGAGTGAATATTTTGGGAGTGGGGGGTAGAGTGAATATTTTGGGAGTAAGGGGTAGAGTGAATATTTTGGGAATGGGGGTGGGCTGACTGTGTAGAATAAATGTTAGTGGGTGTGTTCGTTTTCTTGGAAGGGATTGGGGGGGGGGGGGGGGGGGTTGGAGAGTACTAGACACGTGCCCCTCTTTTTTGGAAGGGGGAGTCATGGATGAGTTCTTTGTCTCTCTCTCTCTCTCTCTCACTCACACACACACACACACACACACACACACACACACACACACACACACACGAACACACACGAACACACACACACACACACACACACACACAGAGCCTAGTAGTTAAAGCATTGGACCAGTAACCAAAAGGTTGCTGGATCGAATCCCTTAGCTGACCAGGTAAGATTTTGTCATTCTGCCCCTGAACAAAAGATTTCTCTGTGAGCTAGTCTAACTGGGCTGTAGTCACAGTATCAATGAAGTCAGGTAGAGTATAGAGTTCCTTGGTTTGAGTGGTGGGAATAGAATGTTTGGTCCAACGCTAAGCTTACAGCAGGGGAGTGCAGAGTGTATGAATTGCTAGACGTCATTGTAAATAAGAATTTGTTTTTAACTGACTTGCCTAGTTAAATAAAGGTTACACACTCCTCTGTCTCTCTCTCTCTCTCTCCTCTGTATAGCAGCCATACTCAGTGTGTAGGATTATGGAGGACAAAGCGAGAGTTAATACAGCATCTCTGTGAGAACAGGGACAGTAGATAGACTGTTGAACAGAGAACAGGGACAGTAGATAGACTATTGTACAGAGAACAGGGACAGAATAAATACTATTGAACAGAGAACAGGGACAGCAGATAGATTATTGAACAGGGACAGTAGATATACTATTGAGCAGGGACAGTAGATAGACTATTGAACAGGGACAGCAGATAGACTATTGAACAGAGAACAGGGACAGTAGAAATACTATTGAACAGGGACAGTAGAAATACTATTAAACAGAGAACAGGGACAGCAGATAGATTATTGAACAGGGACAGTAGATAGACTATTGAGCAGGGACAGTAGATATTCTATTGAACAGGGACAGCAGATAGACTATTGAGCAGAGAACAGGGACAGTAGATATACTATTGAACAGGGACAGTAGATAGACTATTGAACAGGGACAGTAGATATACACTGCTCAAAAAAATAAAGGGAACACTAAAATAACACATCCTAGATCTGAATGAATGAAATATTCTTATTAAATACTTTTTTCTTTACATAGTTGAATGTGCTGACAACAAAATCACACAAAAATTATCAATGGAAATCAAATTTATCAACCCATGGAGGTCTGGATTTGGAGTCACACTCAAAATTAAAGTGGAAAACCACACTACAGGCTGATCCAACTTTGATGTAATGTCCTTAAAACAAGTCAAAATGAGGCTCAGTAGAGTGTGTGGCCTCCATGTGCCTGTATGACCTCCCTACAACGCCTGGGCATGCTCCTGATGAGGTGGCGGATGGTCTCCTGAGGGATCTCCTCCCAGACCTGGACTAAAGCATCCGCCAACTCCTGGACAGTCTGTGGTGCAACGTGGCGTTGGTGGATGGAGCGAGACACGATGTCCCAGATGTGTTCAATTGGATTCAGGTCTGGGGAACGGGCGGGCCAGTCCATAGCATCAATGCCTTCCTCTTGCAGGAACTGCTGACACACTCCAGCCACATGAGGTCTAGCATTGTCTTGCATTAGGAGGAACCCAGGGCCAACCGCACCAGCATATGGTCTCACAAGGGGTCTGAGGATCTCATCTCGGTACCTAATGGCAGTCAGGCTACCTCTGGCGAGCACATGGAGGGCTGTGCGGCCCCCAAAGAAATGCCACCCCACACCATGACTGACCCACCGCCAAATCGGTCATGCTGGAGGATGTTGCAGGCAGCAGAACGTTCTCCACGGCGTCTCCAGACTCTGTCACGTCTGTCACGTGCTCAGTGTGAACCTGCTTTCATCTGTGAAGAGCACAGGGCGCCAGTGGCGAATTTGCCAATCTTGGTGTTCTCTGGCAAATGCCAAACGTCCTGCACGGTGTTGGGCTGTAAGCACAACCCCCACCTGTGGACGTCGGGCCCTCATACCACCCTCATGGAGTCTGTTTCTGACCGTTTGAGCAGACACATGCACATTTGTGGACTGCTGGAGGTCATTTTGCAGGGCTCTGGCAGTGTTCCACCTGCTCCACCTTGCACAAAGGCGGAGGTAGCGGTCCTGCTGCTGGGTTGTTGCCCTCCTACGGCCTCCTCCACGTCTCCTGATGTACTGGCCTGTCTGCTGGTAGCGCCTCCATGCTCTGGACACTACGCTGACAGACATAGCAAACCTTCTTGCCACAGCTCGCATTGATGTGCCATCCTGGATGAGCTGCACAACCTGAGCCACTTGTGTGGGTTGTAGACTCCGTCTCATGCTACCACTAGAGTGAAAGCACCGCCAGCATTCAAAAGTGACCAAAACATCAGCCAGGAGGCATAGGAACTGAGAAGTGGTCTGTGGTCACCACCTGCAGAACCACTCCTTTATTAGGGGTGTCTTGCTAATTGCCTATAATTTCCACCTTTTGTCTGCATGTGAAATTTATTGCATGTGAAATTTATTGAAACAGCATGTGAAATTTATTGTCAATCAGTGTTGCTTCCTAAGTGGACAGTTTGATTTCACAGAAGTGTGATTGACTTGGAGTTACATTGTGTTGTTTAAGTGTTCCCTTTATTTTTTTGAGCAGTGTACTATTGAACGGGGACAGTAGATAGACTATTGAACAGGGACAGTAGATAGACTATTGAACAGGGACAGTAGATAGACTATTGAACAGGGACAGTAGATAGACTATTGAACAGGGACAGTAGATAGACTATTGAACAGGGACAGTAGATAGACTACTGAACAGAGAACAGGGACAGGAGATAGACTATTGAACAGAGAACAGGGGCAGTAGATAGACTATTGAACAGAGAACAGGGACAGTAGATAGACTATTGAACAGAGAACAGGGACAGTAGATAGACTATTGAACAGGGACAGTAGATAGACTATTGAACAGAGACAGTAGATAG
>NC_074702.1:7344859-7364859 GCF_029448725.1 Salvelinus fontinalis
GCCGGTGCTCTAATTCAACGTGACTCAGAACAAGTCATACAGATGAGGAGGTTATGAGAGGAATTCTGTGACTGACAGACCAACGGACCCCCTGGATAGCTCATACTAACCCCCACCCCACTACTCTAAAAAGGTTTACCACAAAACCTTGCAAGTCCTACTTTACAAAAGGCTTTTCTAAACCGCATTTTCCAATGGAGCAGAAGTTGTGTTGATGTTTGGTTTCCCTGGTGTTGCAGTAGGGTGTCTGTCTGTCTGTCTGTCTGTCTGTCTGTCATCCATGTCTTTACTAGATTGTCTCTGAGCTTGAATGACAGCTGGAGTCTGGCTGGCTAATATCTGTTACCACAGTGATGAAGGCGGAGAGAGAGGAGGATTGAGAGAGGGAGAGAGAAAGAGGTAAGGCAGATTTATAGATTGAAAGGGGGGGACAGAGTGAAAGAGAGAGAGAGACAGACCATTGTGTGTGTAGTGTGAAAAGTCTCTGTTACAAATCCACACTTGGCTGTTTAGTCAGACTACTGATACTAGCTGGGTCCTATCTGCTTGTCTGCTGCTGCTTCTCACTCAATTCAATTTAACGGCTTTATTGGCATGGTCAACATATGTTAACATTGCCAAAGCAAGTGAAGTAGATAATAAACAAAAGCGAAATGAATAGTAAACATTACACTCAAAGAAGTTACAAAATAATAAAGACATTTCAAATGTCATGTTATGTCTATATACAGTGTTGTAACGATGTGCAAATAGTTAAATAAATAAACATAAATATGGGTTGTATTTACATTGGTGTTTGTTCTTCACTGGTTGCCCTTTTCTTGTGGCAACAGGTCACAAATCTCGCTGCTGTGATGGTACACTGTGGTATTTCACCCAGTAGATATGGGAGTTTATCAAAATTGGATTTGTCTTCAAATTCTTTGTGGATCTGTGTTATCTGAGGGAAATATGTGTCTCTAATATGGTCATACATTTGGCAGGAGGTTAGGAAGTGCAGCTCAGTTTCCACCTCATTTTGTTGGCAGTGTGCACATAGCCTGTCTTCTCTTGAGAGCCAGGTCTGCCTACGGCAGCCTTTCTCAATAGCAAGGCTATGTTCACTAAGTCTGTACAAAGTCAAAGCTTTCCTTAAGTTTGGGTCAGTCACAGAGGTCAGGTATTCTGCCACTGTGTATTCTCTGTTTTGGACCAAATAGCGTTCTGCTCTGCATATATTATTTGGTGTTTTACGTTGTACACAGAGGATATTTTTGCAGAATTCTGCATGCAGAGTCTCAATTTGGTGTTTGTCCAATTTTGTGAATTCTTGGTTGGTGAGTGGACCCCAGACCTCACAACCATAATGGGTTTTATAACTCTAGAGCAACTGTGTTTAGATGGAATTTGTATTTGTGGTCCTGGCAACTGGACCTTTTTTGGAACACCATTATTTTTGTCTTACTGAAATTTACTGTCAGGGCCCAGGTCTGACAGAATCTGTGCAGAATATCTAGATGCTGCTGTAGGCCCTCCTTGGTTGGGGACAGAAGCACCAGATCATCAGCAAACTGTAGACATTTGACTTCAGATTCTAGCAGGGGGAGGCCAGGTGCTGCAGACTGTTCTAGTGCCCTCGCCAATTAGTTGATATATCTGTTAAAGAGGGTGGGGCTTAAGCTGCATCCCTGTCTCACCCCACGGACCTGTGGAAAGAAATGTGTTTTTTTTCCAATTTTAGCTGATCACTTGTTTGTGTACATGGATTTTATGTCGTATGTTTTTCCCCCAACACCGCTTTCCATCAATTTGTATAGCAGACCCACATGCCAAATTGAGTCAAAGGCTTTTTTGAAATCAACAAAGCGTGAGAAGACTTTGCCTTTGTTTTGGTTTGTTTGTTTGTCAATTAGGGTGTGCAGGGTGAATACGTGGTCTGTCGTATGGTAATTTGGTAAAAAGCCAATTTGACATTTGCTCAGTATATTGTTTTCACTGAGGAAATGTACGAGTCTGCTGTTAATGGTAATGCAGAGGATTTTCCCAAGGTTGCTGTTGACGCATATCCCACGGTAGTTATTGGGGTCAAATTTGTCTCCACGTTTGTGGATTGGGGTGATCAGGCCTTGGTTCCAAATATTGGGTAAGATGCCAGAGCTAAGGATGATGTTAAAGAGTTTAAGTATAGCCAAGTGGAATTTGTTGTCTGAATAATTTATCATTTCATTGAGGATACCATCAACACCAATTAATTAATTGAAAATGAGACATGGCAATCTGGAACAAAGGCAATTTTTAAACAATGGATGAGCTTTTCTTAGTAATCTACTTGAGAACCATTTAGGGTTCAAATCAAATCAATCAAAGTTTATTTGTCACGTGCGCCGAATACAACAGTGAAATGCTTACTTACAGGCTCTAACCAATAGTGCGAAAAAAAGTTATGTGTGTGTGTGTAGGTAAGTAAAGAAATAAAACAACAGTAAAAATACATTTGAAAAGTAAGAGTAGCAAGGCTATATACAGACACCGGTTAGTCAGGCTTATTGAGGTAGTATGTACAGTGGGGAGAAGAAGTATTTGATACACTGCCGATTTTGCAGTGCAAATGAATTACCTAAAAATCATACAATGTGATTTTCTGGATTTTTGTTTTAGATTCCGTCTCTCACAGTTGAAGTGTACCTATGATAAAAATTACAGACCTCTACATGCTTTGTAAGTAGGAAAACCTGCAAAATCGGCAGTGTATCAAATACTTCTTCTCCCCACTGTACATGTAGGTATGGTTAAAGTGTCTATGCATATATGATGAACAGAGAGTAGCAGTAGCATAAAAGGAGGGGTTGGCGGGAGGTGGGACATAATGCAGATAGTTCAGTTAGCCAATGTGCGGGAGCACTGGTTGGTCGGGTCAATTGAGGTACTATGTACATGGACATATGTTTAAAGTGACTATGTATATAAGATAAACAGAGAGTAGCAGCAGCGTAAAAGAGGGGTTGGGGGGTCACACAATGTAAATTGTCCGGGTAACCATTGGTTACCTGTTCAGAAGTCTTATGGCTTGGGGGTAAAAACTGTTGAGAAGCCTTTTTGTCCTAGACTTGGCACTCCGGTAACGCTTGCCATGCGGTAGTAGAGAGAACAGTCTATGACTGGGGTGGCTGGGGTCTTTAACAATTTTTAGGGCCTTCCTCTGACAGCGCCTGGTGTAGAGGTCCTGGATGGCAGGCAGCTTTGCCCCAGTGATGTACTGGGCCGTACGCACTACCCTCTGAAGTGCCTTGCGGTCGGAGGCCGAGCAGTTGCCGTACCAGGCAGTGATGCAACCGGTCAGGATGGTCTCGATGTTGCAGCTGTAGAACCTTTTGAGGATCTCAGGACCCATGCCAAATCATTTTTGAAGTTGAAGTAAAACTTTTGAATAAGTGAAGCTTTTAGAGAGAGGTTTAGTGCTTTTATATTTAATCATCTCAATTCACCCAATTCATATTCATTATATAGATAGGCGTGCTTTATTTTGTCTGGTTTAGCGTCCCAGATAAAGCAAAATATTTTTTGCTCATATGATTTGAAAAACGAATCATCAGGAGTTGGCAGCGCCATAAGTAAGTGAGTAAACTGAGATATGACTAAGGAGTTAATCAGGGCATTTTTTCCATAAATAGACATGGTTGCAGGTTCTTGTCTATGTTTCTTTTGTTTTTTTTTCAAGTTTTCTATTGAAATTCTTTGTGGAGAGTTTATTTATATATTTTGTGATATGAATACCAATTATGTCTACTTCACCATCAGCCCATTTTATAGGTAAACTGCAGGGTAATGTAAAAGTTTTTTTTTTAAAGATCCAATACGTAATATTGTACACTTATCATAATTAGGTTGTAGTTCAGAGAGTACAGAAACGTTATCTAGATCTTCAATGAGACATTGCAGGGATCTAGCTTGCGGACTTAACATAAAACTTGAGTCATAGGTGGAGTCATACATGGACACCTTTGTTTTTAAGCCTTGGATTTCTAATCCTCTAAAGTTGTTATTGGATCTGATTGGATCTAATAGCTAGCATTTCGATGGCCATAACGAATAGATATGGTGACAGCGGACACACTTGTTTAACTCCTCTTGACAATTCAATACTCTCTGAGAAGTAGCCGCTATTTACTATTTTACACCTGGGGTTGCTATACATTATTTTTGCCCATTTTATAAGAGAATCACCGAAATTGGAAAAAATCCAGGCATTTATAAATAAAATCCAGTCTTACTTTATCAAATGCCTTTTCAAAATCTGCTATAAATACCAGGCCTGGCTTCTTAGATGTTTCATGATGTTCTATTATTTCTAGTAGTTGTCGTATATTATCTCCAATGTATCATCCATGTAAAAAACCTGTCTGATCAGGATGAACAATACCTGGTAAAACCCTTTTTAATTCGGAGTGCAATGCATTTCGCTAGTCTTTTTGCATCACAACATTGAAGTGTAAGGAGCCTCCAGTTTTTTTTAGATAGACTGGGTCTTTATATTTGCCATCTGGGTCTTGTTTTAATAATAGAGGAAGCAGACATTCCTGCTGAGTACCTGACAGACTGCCATTTCTATAGGAGTAGTTAAAACAATCTAACAATGGAGCTTTAGGTATAACAAAAAAGGCTTGATATACCTATACCGGTATGCCATCAAGCTCTGGGGGTTTTCCAGACTGAAGGGAATTAATAGCCTCAAAAAGTTATTCCTCTGTAATTTGGCCTTTGCAGTGATCTTTCTGTACATTTGTTAATTTTCCATTTTTTATATTATTTGGAAAGAATTTCTTATCGTAATCTTCATTCAGTGGGAGAGGATGAGACAGAAAAGAGAACATCTGCCTAAAATATTTAGCTTCCTCTTTTAAAGTATTGGAGATTCAGGAAGAATTTTGTGCATTTTTCTCCATATTCCATCCACTTTGCTTTGTTTTTGTAATAGATTACAGTAGATCGTTCCTCGAGTTCTTTTTGTTTTTCCTCTAACTTGTTTTGAATCTCTGTAGTATTGTATTTTGCTATCTACCTGTACTATTAGTTAATGGATTTTCCTTGTTAGTCTTGTCTCTTCAGCCAGAAACAGCTTTTTTGTTATTGATGAATATTGAATTGAATGACCTCTGATGGTACATTTAAAGGTATCCCAAACAATAAGGGGATTTGCTGAACCTATATTATCCTCTACTTCATCACCCTCCCGGATCCGGGATCCTCCTCATCAAAAAAGCTGACTAGCATAGCCTAGCCTAACGGGACAGGGATATCATATAATATAATTTTCATGAAATCACAAGTCCAATACAGCAAATGAAAGATAAACATCTTGTGAATCCAGCCATCATTTCCGATTTTTAAAATGTTTTACAGCGAAAACACAATATGTATTTCTATTAGCTAACCACAATAGCCAAACACACAACCGCATATTTTCACCATGTTTCCACCGCATAGGTAGCTTTCACAAAACCGACAAAATAGAGATAAAATTAGTCACTAACCAAGAAACAACTTCATCAGATGACAGTCTTATAACATGTTATACAATACATTTATGTTTTGTTCGAAAATGTGCATATTTGAGGTATAAATCATAGTTTTACATTGCAGCCACCATCAAAAATAGCACCAAAGCAGCCAGAATAATTACAGAGAGCAACGTGAAATACATAAATACTCATCATAAAACATTTATGAAAAATACATGGTGTACAGCAAATGAAAGATAAACATCTTGTGAATCCAGCCAATATTTCCAATTCTTAAGTGTTTTACAGTGAAAACACAATATAGAATTATATTAGCTTACCACAATAGCCAAACACACAAACACATTTATTCACCGCAAAGGTAGCTTTCGCAAAAATCAGCAAAAGATATAAAATTAATCACTAACCACTAACTTCATCAGATGACAGTCTTATAACATCATGTTATACAATACATTTATGTTTTGTTCGAAAATGTGCATATTTAGAGCTGCAAATCGTGGTTATACATTGTGAATCCGTAGCAACGATTCACTAGAATCTCCGGAGATATTTTGGACACTCACCTAATCTGACCAAAGAACTCATCATAAACTTTACATAAAAATACTTGTTGTATGGCAAATGAAAGATACACTGGTTCTTAATGCAACCGCTGTGTTAGATTTTTTTAAATAACTTTACCACAACATACAGCTTGGGTTATTTTGAGACAGTGCTCACCAACACGGCGGAGAATAGACATCAACATATTACACAGAAATACGAAATAACATCATAAATGTTGTCTTACTTTTGCTGAGCTTCCATCAGAATGTTGTACAAGGAGTCCTATTTCCAGAATAAATCGTTGTTTGGTTTTAGAATGTCCATTTCTTCTGTCGAATTTGCGCCACAATGTTAGCCAAGGTTGCTAACATTTTCATCCTCTCTTGGCGCAAAGAACGGAAAACTCCAAAAGTCCCAATAAACGTTGAATAAACTGATAAAACTCGGTTGAAAAAACCTACTTTATGATGTTATTATCATATGTATCAAATAAAATCCGAGCCGGAGATATTCGCCGTGTATACCGAACGCTTTTCAGAAGACAATGTCGAGGTCCCTCGCGCGCCGTCGAAGACAAAGAAAATACCGGACCTGTCACTCCAAAAGCTCTTGTTCGGCCTCAGATCAAGCTAGACACCCCATTCCACCTTCCACTGCCTGTTGACATCTAGTGGAAGGCGTATGAAGTGCATGCATATCGATAAATAAAAGCCAGTTGAATAGGCAGGCCCTGAAACAGAGCCTCGTTTTCAGATTTTTCACTTCCTGTGTGGAAGTTTGCTGCAAAATGAGTTCTGTTTTACTCACAGATATAATTCAAACAGTTTTAGAAACTTGAGAGTGTTTTCTATCCAATAGTAATAATAATATGCATATTGTATGATCTAGAACAGAGTACGAGGCTGTTTCATTGGGGCACGATTTTTTCCAAAGTGAAAACAACGCCCCCGTATTGACAAGAAGATTTATACTGGAAAAATTATTATAAATAATTTCGTCTCTTTTGTCCTGCAGTAAACTTTGATTGAATTTCCAATATCCCCGTCCATGTGGAAAATCTATAATAGTTATGTGAAGGCCAATTAGATGATGATCTGATCGCATTCTGTCTCCTATTAAAACTTAACCTTTGATGAAAGAGACAAGAAAGTAGTCAAGACGACTAGCTTGATTAAGTCTCCTCCATGTATATCTCACGAGGTCTGGGTTTTTTAGTCTCCAAATCCACTATTTCTAATGTGTCCATAATATTTGTGATTTTCTTAAGGGCACGGTGATGATAGTAGAGTGATTACCTTTACGGTCCATTGAGGTACTTAACACTGTGTTATAGTCTCCTACCATAATGATATAATCATTTGTTGCCTGTAAGTTCAATAAATTGGTATGAATGTTTTCGAAGAAGTATGGAACATCCTGATTTGGACCATATAGGTTAATGAGCCAAATGTATTTTTCGTCCACTTTCATATACAAAAAGATCCACCTTCCTTGCGGATCATTCCTGACCATTTGCATTTTTTTTCCTCTGTCCATGACAGAAAATTATTTCACCATCCCATTTCTTTTTCCACACAACTTCATCTAAGGATGTAGAGTGAGTTTCCTGTAAGCAGTATATGTTATATTCCTTTTCTTTTAGTCACGTAAAGACTGATCTTCTTTTTTATAATCTGCTAAACCATTACAATTATAACTGGCTACTTATTTCACCCCTTACCATAACTAGATACTATTCTCGATTAATTATTGCAATAATGAAGCCGGTCGACGACCCACCTGTAGGTGATTTGTTGAGAGCCCAACAAGCTGATTTGAGACACAAGATTTTATAGCAAAGTCCATCCTCCTGAATGTTCATGACAAACAACAGATGTATGGAATGGGTCACACGGTTAGGATTTTTATGAAAGATACTAATAATTTACAGCAGACTGTATCTGCTGTAAAGACTGTTCTCATTGTGTAGAAACCAGTGTCTGGCCCCCAAAACAAAGTTCCTCTCATCATTATCCATACCCGAGCCATCTCCACCCTGGTACCTCCCGGCACAAACAAAACAACAACCATTTGATGCAATAACAGTATTATTAACACAATCTTGTAATTTCTCGATGATATGTGTGTGCGTTTTTTTGTTTGTGTTAGTGTGTGTTTGTGTGTGTGCGTGTGCGGGGGTAGGTGAAAGGCAAAAGCAAGAGCTGACTTTGCGTCTTTGTCTGTCCAATAAAATATTCAAATCTCAAAATAATTAAAGCTGAAATCTGTTATCAGCGTCCTCCATTACGGCCCTGTGTGTCCTCCTTGCGGGCTCAGTATGCTCTCCAGGCCCCCGCTCAGCATGGGGGCTGATACAGACCACAGAAACTAAATCTTAAACACACACACCCTGTCAGAACAAAGAAGTAAACTGTGTGTCTCAATGTCGGACGGTTTGGGGTTGGAGGACACACCCAAGGATGGTGAGACGTGCATAAGGAGGCTGATCTCTCTACCTTTCTCTCTATTTCACTGTTCCTATGCTTTTTATTCTTCTCTGCTCATCTCTGCCATCCGTCTATTTTCACTTCCTGTTTCTATCCCTCTTTCCTCTCTCTTTCTCCCCCTTTCTATCTCTTCTCCCCTGCTGTTTGTATTACTGTAACAGAATGTCTGTTAGTCATCTAAAACCCAGTTCCCCTTCTCTCTGTCTCTCACTTTCTCTCCCTTCCCATCTCTCTCCATTCCTCTCTCTCTCTCCATTCCTCTCTCTCTCTCCATTCCTTTCTCTCTCCATTCTTCTCTCTCCCCATTCCTCTCTCTCTCCATTCTTCTCTCTCTCCATTCCTTTCTCTCTCCATTCTTCTCTCTCCCCATTCCTCTCTCTCTCCATTCTTCTCTCTCTCCATTCCTCTCTCTCTCCATTCCTCTCTCTCTCCATTCTTCTCTCTCTCCATTCCTCTCTCTCTCTCTCCATTCTTCTCTCTCTCCATTCCCATCTCTCTCCATTCCTCTCTCTCTCTCCATTCCTCTCTCTCTCCATTCCTCTCTCTCTCCATTCTTCTCTCTCTCCATTCCCATCTCTCTCCATTCCTCTCTCTCTCCATTTCTCTCTCTCTCCATTCCTCTCTCTCTCCATTCTTCTCTCTCTCCATTCCTCTCTCTCCATTATTCTCTCTCGCCATTCCTCTCTCTCCATTCCTCTCTCTCTCCATTCTTCTCTCTCTCTATTCCCATCTCTCTCCATTCCTCTCTCTCTCCATTCCTCTCTCTCCATTCCTCTCTCTCCATTCCTCTCTCTCCATTCCTCTTTCTCTCCATTCCTCTCTCTCTCCATTCCTCTCTCTCTCCATTCCTCTCTCTCCATTCCTCTCTCTCTCCATTCTTCTCTCTCTCCATTCCTCTCTCTCTCCATTCCTCTCTCTCTCCATTCTTCTCTCTCTCCATTCCTCTCTCTCCATTCTTCTCTCTCTCCATTCCCATCTCTCTCCATTCCTCTCTCTCTCCATTCTTCTCTCTCTCCATTCCCATCTCTCTCCATTCTTCTCTCTCTCCATTCTTCTCTCTCTCCATTCCCCTCTCTCCACTCTTCTCTCTCTCCATTCTTCTCTCTCTCCATTCTTCTCTCTCTCCATTCCCATCTCTCTCCATTCTTCTCTCTCTCCATTCCTCTCTCTCTCCATTCTTCTCTCTCTCCATTCCCATCTCTCTCCATTCTCCTCTCTCTCCATTCCTCTCTCTCTCCATTCTTCTCTCTCTCCATTCCCATCGCTCTCCATTCTTCTCTCTCTCCATTCCTCTCTCTCCATTCCTCTCTCTCTCCATTCTTCTCTCTCTCCATTCCCATCTCTCTCCATTCCTCTCTCTCTCCATTCCCATCTCTCTCCATTCTTCTCTCTCTCCATTCCTCTCTCTCTCCATTCCTCTCTCTCTCCATTCTTCTCTTTCTCCATTCTTCTCTCTCTCCATTCTTCTCTCTCTCCATTCCACTTTCTCTCCATTCCTCTTTCTCTCCATTCCTCTCTCTCTCCATTCCTCTCTCTCTCCATTCCTCTCTCTCCATTCCTCTCTCTCTCCATTCTTCTCTCTCCATTCCCATCTCTCCATTCTTCTCTCTCTCCATTCCTCTCTCTCCATTCCTCTTTCTCCATTCCTCTCTCTCTCCATTCCCATCTCTCTCCATTCTTCTCTCTCTCCATTCTTCTCTCTCTCCATTCCTCTCTCTCTCCATTCCTCTCTCTCTCCATTCCTCTCTCTCTCCATTCTTCTCTCTCTCCATTCCCATCTCTCTCCATTCTCCTCTCTCTCCATTCCTCTCTCTCTCCATTCTTCTCTCTCTCCATTCCCATCGCTCTCCATTCTTCTCTCTCTCCAATCCTCTCTCTCCATTCCTCTCTCTCCATTCTTCTCTCTCTCCATTCCTCTCTCTCTCCATTCAACGGGACAACAGTAACAACAATAACTAAGTGTCAAAATAACCATACATTCAACAATAACAATAAACATACAGTAGAGTACATGTGCAGGTTGATTGGTCTGTCAGACACTGTCCCTCAACTTATGGCAGGCAGCAATGTAGTGCGCTGCCAACCCACAGCTCTCTGCGTCCTCCCCCAACAGGACGGGTAGCCTATCCTCATCAGAGAGGTCTTTGAAACCTTGAATAAGAGTTTCAAATTTGGGGAAATGACACTCTCTAATTGTTTTATATTTTTGACATTTTGTCAGGAAATGCAGCTCCGTCTCAGGTTCTGCTGTTGTGCAGTGGTTGCACAGCCTTTCCTCTACAGGGAGCCAGGTTTTCCTGTGTCTACCCTTCTCAATGGCATTCCTCTCTCTCTCCATTCCTCTCTCTCTCCATTCTTCTCTCTCTCCAATCCTCTCTCTCCATTCCCATCTCTCTCCATTCTTCTCTCTCTCCATTCCTCTCTCTCTCCATTCTTCTCTCTCTCCATTCCCATCGCTCTCCATTCCTCTCTCTCCATTCCTCTCTCTCTCCATTCTTCTCTCTCTCCATTCCCATCGCTCTCCATTCTTCTCTCTCTCCATTCCTCTCTCTCCATTCCTCTCTCTCTCCATTCTTCTCTCTCTCCATTCCCATCTCTCTCCATTCCTCTCTCTCTCCATTCCCATCTCTCTCCATTCTTCTCTCTCTCCATTCCTCTCTCTCTCCATTCCTCTCTCTCTCCATTCCTCTCTCTCTCCATTCTTCTCTCTCTCCATTCTTCTCTCTCTCCATTCTTCTCTCTCTCCATTCCACTTTCTCTCCATTCCGATTCTCTCCATTCCTCTCTCTCTCCATTCCTCTCTCTCTCCATTCCTCTCTCTCCATTCCTCTCTCTCTCCATTCTTCTCTCTCCATTCCCATCTCTCCATTCTTCTCTCTCTCCATTCCTCTCTCTCCATTCCTCTTTCTCCATTCCTCTCTCTCTCCATTCCCATCTCTCTCCATTCTTCTCTCTCTCCAATCCTCTCTCTCCAATCCTCTCTCTCCATTCCTCTCTCTCTCCATTCTTCTCTCTCTCCATTCCCATCTCTCTCCATTCCTCTCTCTCCATTCCCATCTCTCTCCATTCCTCTCTCTCTCCATTCTTCTCTCTCTCCATTCTCTCTCTCCATTCTTCTCTCTCTCCATTCCACTTTCTCTCCATTCCTCTCTCTCTCCATTCCTCTCTCTCTCCATTCTTCTCTCTCTCCATTCTTCTCTCTCTCCATTCCACTTTCTCTCCATTCCTCTTTCTCTCCATTCCTCTCTCTCTCCATTCCTCTCTCTCTCCATTCCTCTCTCTCCATTCCTCTCTCTCTCCATTCTTCTCTCTCCATTCCCATCTCTCCATTCTTCTCTCTCCATTCCCATCTCTCCATTCTTCTCTCTCTCCATTCCTCTCTCTCCATTCCACTTTCTCTCCATTCCTCTTTCTCTCCATTCCTCTCTCTCTCCATTCCCATCTCTCTCCATTCTTCTCTCTCTCCATTCTTCTCTCTCTCCATTCTTCTCTCTCTCCAGTCCCATCTCTCTCCATTCTTCTCTCTCTCCAGTCCCATCTCTCTCCATTCTTCTCTCTCTCCATTCTTCTCTCTCTCCATTCCTCTCTCTCTCATTCCCGTCTCTCTCCATTCTTCTCTCTCTCCATTCTTCTCTCTCTCCATTCTTCTCTCTCTCCATTCTTCTCTCTCCAGTCCCATCTCTCTCCATTCTTCTCTCTCTCCATTCTTCTCTCTCTCCTTTCCTCTCTCTCTCCATTCTTCTCTCTCTCCATTCCTCTCTCTCTCCATTCCTCTCTCTCTCCATTCTTCTCTCTCTCCATTCTTCTCTCTCTCCTTTCCTCTCTCTCTCCATTCCCCTCTCTCTCCATTCCACTTTCTCTCCATTCCTCTCTCTCTCCATTCCTCTCTCTCTCCATTCTTCTCTCTCTCCATTCCACTTTCTCTCCATTCCTCTTTCTCTCCATTCCTCTCTCTCTCCATTCCTCTCTCTCTCCATTCCTCTCTCTCCATTCCTCTCTCTCTCCATTCTTCTCTCTCCATTCCCATCTCTCCATTCTTCTCTCTCTCCATTCCTCTCTCTCCATTCCACTTTCTCTCCATTCCTCTTTCTCTCCATTCCTCTCTCTCTCCATTCCCATCTCTCTCCATTCTTCTCTCTCTCCATTCTTCTCTCTCTCCATTCTTCTCTCTCTCCAGTCCCATCTCTCTCCATTCTTCTCTCTCTCCAGTCCCATCTCTCTCCATTCTTCTCTCTCTCCATTATTCTCTCTCTCCATTCCTCTCTCTCTCATTCCCGTCTCTCTCCATTCTTCTCTCTCTCCATTCTTCTCTCTCTCCATTCTTCTCTCTCTCCATTCTTCTCTCTCTCCAGTCCCATCTCTCTCCATTCTTCTCTCTCTCCATTCTTCTCTCTCTCCTTTCCTCTCTCTCTCCATTCCCGTCTCTCTCCATTCTTCTCTCTCTCCATTCTTCTCTCTCTCCATTCCTCTCTCTCTCCATTCCTCTCTCTCCATTCTTCTCTCTCTCCATTCTTCTCTCTCTCCTTTCCTCTCTCTCTCCATTCCCGTCTCTCTCCATTCTTCTCTCTCTCCATTCTTCTCTCTCTCCATTCTTCTCTCTCTCCATTCTTCTCTCTCTCCATTCCTCTCTCTCTCATTCCCGTCTCTCTCCATTCTTCTCTCTCTCCGTTCTTCTCTCTCTCCATTCTTCTCTCTCTCCATTCTTCTCTCTCTCCAGTCCCATCTCTCTCCATTCTTCTCTCTCTCCATTCTTCTTTCTCTCCATTCCTCTCTCTCTCCATTCCTCTCTCTCTCCATTCTTCTCTCTCTCCATTCTTCTCTCTCTCCAGTCCCATCTCTCTCCATTCTTCTCTCTCTCCAGTCCCATCTCTCTCCATTCTTCTCTCTCTCCATTCTTCTCTCTCTCCTTTCCTCTCTCTCTCCATTCCCGTCTCTCTCCATTCTTCTCTCTCTCCATTCTTCTCTCTCTCCATTCCTCTCTCTCTCATTCCTCTCTCTCTCCATTCTTCTCTCTCTCCATTCCTCTTTCTCTCCATTCCTCTTTCTCTCCATTCCTCTCTCTCTCCATTCCTCTCTCTCTCCATTCCTCTCTCTCTCCATTCCTCTCTCTCTCCATTCCTCTCTCTCTCCATTCCTCTCTCTCTCCATTCCTCTCTCTCTCCATTCCTCTCTCTCTCCATTCCTCTCTCTCTCCATTCCTCTCTCTCTCCATTCCTCTCTCTCTCCATTCCTCTTTCTCTCCATTCCTCTTTCTCTCCATTCCTCTCTCTCTCCATTCCTCTCTCTCTCCATTCTTCTCTCTCTCCATTCTTCTCTCTCTCCATTCCTCTCTCTCTCCATTCCTCTTTCTCTTCATTCCTCTCTCTCTCCATTCCTCTTTCTCTCCATTTCTCCCTCACTCTCCCCCTATTCCTTGTTTGTTGATGTTTAATGCCAGTACGTGTGTGTGTGTGAAAGAGAGAGTGTGTGTGTGTGGCTGACCAGCTGTTTGGCGTCTGCTTGGTCATGTGACTGGTGTCGCTATCTCACACTCACACACACACAGATACGCATGGGCATACACATACAGACACACACTTTCAGATTCTTAATACACAAAATCCTCTACTTGGTCTCTGTATACCCCCGAGATAAACTTTGAAAAACTCCATCTCTTAGTCAGTGGAAAAACTATCCCCGCCTCCACAGCACTGGCTGTTGATTGGGTGCTGACAGGCGGTTGGAGGTGATTGATTGCTCACTGGGCCAATGTTGGGAGTGAGTCTGTTGAGGTGCAGCGCGCTGGTGTTTATTATAGATTTTAGTGTCACTCCCGATGCTCCAACTAATACACATCCAGGGAAGTACAGAGTCTGATATTGGGGTAGAGCCAGGCGTTCCCATAGATACAGTAGCTCAGCAGAGCATAAAACACCCTGATGCAGCATTAATGGTTGCACCAAACACCTAACAACTCAACTGACACCAATAAAGAACTTACCAGCGTAGGTAGAGGGCAGTGTGTTACTGTGTGTGTGTTATGTCTGGGTTGTCCTTCCTGTTGTCTAGTGTTTGGATGTCAAATCAAATCCAATTTTATTAGTCACATTCTTCATTAACAACAAGTGTAGACTAACAGTGAAATGCGGACTTAGGGGTCCTTCCCAACAATACAGAGAGAATAATAGAATAATAATAACACAAAGAATAAATACACAATGACTAACGATAACTTGGCTATATACACGTGGTACCAGTACAGAGTCATGATAACTTGGCTATATACACTGGGTACCAGTACTGAGTCATGATAACTTGGCTATATACACTTGGTACCAGTACTGAGTCATGATAACTTGGCTATATACACTTGGTACCAGTACTGAGTCATGATAACTTGGCTATATACACTTGGTACCAGTACTGAGTCATGATAACTTGGCTATATACACGTGGTACCAGTACAGAGTCACGATAACTTGGCTATATACACGTGGTACCAGTACAGAGTCATGATAACTTGGCTATATACACGTGGTACCAGTACAGAGTCACGATAACTTGGGTGTATACACTTGGTACCAGTACCGAGTCATGATAACTTGGGTGTATACACTTGGTACCAGTACTGAGTCATGATAACTTGGCTATATACACGGGGTACCAGTACTGAGTCATGATAACTTGGCTATATACACTTGGTACCAGTACTGAGTCATGATAACTTGGCTATATACACTGGGTACCAGTACTGAGTCATGATAACTTGGCTATATACACGTGGTACCAGTACTGAGTCATGATAACTTGGCTATATACACTGGGTACCAGTACTGAGTCATGATAACTTGGCTATATACACTGGGTACCAGTACTGAGTCATGATGACTTGGCTATATACACGGAGTACCAGTACTGAGTCATGATAACTTGGCTATATACACGGAGTACCAGTACTGAGTCATGATAACTTGGCTATATACACTGGGTACCAGTACTGAGTCATGATAACTTGGCTATATACACTGGGTACCAGTACTGAGTCATGATAACTTGGCTATATACACTGGGTACCAGTACTGAGTCATGATAACTTGGCTATATACACGTGGTACCAGTACTGAGTCATGATAACTTGGCTATATACACTTGGTACCAGTACTGAGTCATGATAACTTGGCTATATACACGGAGTACCAGTACTGAGTCATGATAACTTGGCTATATACACTTGGTACCAGTACTGATTCATGATAACTTGGGTGTATACACTTGGTACCAGTACTGAGTCATGATAACTTGGCTATATACACTGGGTACCAGTACTGAGTCATGATAACTTGGCTATATACACTGGGTACCAGTACTGAGTCATGATAACTTGGCTATATACACTGGGTACCAGTACTGAGTCATGATAACTTGGCTATATACACTGGGTACCAGTACTGAGTCATGATAACTTGGCTATATACACGTGGTACCAGTACTGAGTAATGAAAACTTGGCTATATACACTGGGCACCAGTACTGGTCAGTGCATGCTCTGAGTACGTGTCCTGGTAATCCGTCTGGCCCCGCGGCCTTGTGAATGTTGACCTGTTTAAAGTTCTTACATACATCGGCTACGTCACGGAGCCCACTCATTTGTCCCTCTTGAGCCGTTCCTCTTCCGTGTCCCGGGAATTAGGGCCTGGTCTGAAATGAGCAGTACATCCACAGCTGCCAACCCGTTCAAGTAGAAATCTTCATCTACATGGAGGTTAGTGATCACTGTTCTGATGTCCAGAACCTCTTTTCAGTTATAGGAAATGATGGTGGAAATATTATATACAAAAATGATGAACTAAAATAAGTTAAGATCAGCTTAAAAAAGCACAAAATAAAATAATTGGTCAGGAGCCGGTAAGATGGCAGCTATCCACTGCAGCGCTGTGTGTACAGCTCATATATCTCTGTCCCAGATTGGGGCTGCAGTTTGTAACTCAATGGGGAATCTTAGGCTCAGTTTTGCTGAGAAAGCATTCATAGACTGACTGGCCCTTGTGTATTAGTCTCTCTCTCTCTTTCTGTTTCTCTCTCTGCCTGTTTCTCTTTTTTTCTGATTCTCTTTCACCCTGTCCCTTTCTTTTGTCGGCTCACTTTTCTGCTCATTCTCTCTCATTCTCTCTCTTTCTCAAGTACAAACACATCCACGACATGACCTTGAATGTTTAGAATTTTTTCAATTGTGTGTTTGTGTGATCGCGCGCGCGTGTGTGTGCACGCTGGAAGTAGTCCTCTATCAGTAGCAGCTGATAATTGGTGGTATGGATGCTCTGACACTTAGAGACAATCCTAGAGATAACCAGAGAATACTGTCATTTCATTAACACTCTTCCATCCCTTTAACCGACACAGAACTCTGAATTCATATTTGTAATTGTCTAACTTTTCTCCTCCTCTGTTTCCTCTTCTCCCCAGTGATCTTCTGTCTTCAAAGTACGTGGAGAGGCATATTTCAGAAAGTGGAAAGGCTGTCATCTTCAAAGTAAGAACCTGAGCCCCGTATGGAAATCTTTTCTCTGAATTAGAATGTTGTTTCAGGAATTAGATGGTTTGATGAGAACCTGCTGATAGGGTGCACTACGGTGTTGTGTCATTAACTACCAATGGTTGATCCTTAAAACTCTTCATCTGGGATTGGCAACATCCTCGTAGCTCGCTGACCGTACTGTAATCTGGACATCCACCTCTCTGTGCCATGGCCAGATTATAGTTAAACAGTTTAAAAGATTATTAGGTTATTAGGGGAATAATAATCCACACTTTACGGATTATTATCTCTTCCTGTTGTTACTAGGGGATACTTTATTATACATCAACAGTCTTTACAGTGGACAACTATGTAATAATGTTTATAAACAGCTGAGAAGCAGCAAGGTAGAATAACATTCTTTCTGATGGTAAGAAACCAAGAACAGATTTGTTCTGTCAGACGTGTAATACCATGTAGATTAGACCTGTCATGTAACATCAACACCATGTAGATTAGACCTGTCATGTAACATCAACACCATGTAGATTAGACCTGTCATGTAACATCAACACCATGTAGATTAGACCTGTCATGTAACATCGACACCATGTAGATTAGACCTGTCATGTAACATCACCACCATGTAGATTAGATCTGTCGTGTAACATCACCACCATGTAGATTAGACCTGTCATGTAACATCGACACCATGTAGATTAGATCTGTCATGTAACATCGACACCATGTAGATTAGACCTGTCATGTAACATCAACACCATGTAGATTAGATCTGTCATGTAACATCAACACCATGTAGATTAGATCTGTCATGTAACATCACCACCATGTAGATTAGACCTGTCATGTAACATCACCACCATGTAGATTAGACCTGTCATGTAACATCGACACCATGTAGATTAGACCTGTCATGTAACATCACCACCATGTAGATTAGACCTGTCATGTAACATCGACACCATGTAGATTAGACCTGTCATGTAACATCGACACCATGTAGATTAGACCTGTCATGTAACATCGACACCATGTAGATTAGACCTGCCATGTAACATCACCACCATGTAGATTAGACCTGTCATGTAACATCAACACCATGTAGATTAGATCTGTCATGTAACATCGACACCATGTAGATTAGACCTGTCATGTAACATCAACACCATGTAGATTAGACCTGTCATGTAACATCAACACCATGTAGATTAGATCTGTCATGTAACATCAACACCATGTAGATTAGATCTGTCATATAATATCGACACCATATAGTTTAGACCTGTCATGTAACATCGACACCATGTAGATTAGACCTGTCATATAACATCGACACCATGTAGATTAGACCTGTCATGTAACATCGACACCATGTAGATTAGACCTGTCATGTAACATCGACACCATGTAGATTAGACCTGTCATGTAACATCGACACCATGTAGATTAGATCTGTCATGTAACATCGACACCATGTAGATTAGACCTGTCATGTAACATCTACACCATGTAGATTAGATCTGTCATGTAACATCGACACCATGTAGATTAGACCTGTCATGTAACATCAACACCATGTAGATTAGATCTGTCATGTAACATCACCACCATGTAGATTAGACCTGTCATGTAACATCTACACCATGTAGATTAGATCTGTCATGTAACATCACCACCATGTAGATTAGACCTGTCATGTAACATCAACACCATGTAGATTAGACCTGTCATGTAACATCAACACCATGTAGATTAGACCTGTCATGTAACATCGACACCATGTAGATTAGATCTGTCATGTAACATCAACACCATGTAGATTAGACCTGTCATGTAACATCGACACCATGTAGATTAGATCTGTCATGTAACATCAACACCATGTAGATTAGACCTGTCATGTAACATCAACACCATGTAGATTGAGACCGTTCCTGAACCAACACTTGCACTTGACCACCCCCTTACTATCTCTGACTTTGCTGATAGCTACTTTCAGGACAAATGTACTTACTATGACTGAGATGTGTGGTTGTTCCACCTAGATATCTGAAGATAGATGCACTAACTGTAAGTCGCTCTGGATAAGAATGTCTGCTAAATGACTACAATGTTAAAAAAAAAAAAAAAAAAAAAGTGGGTGATTACAACAGCCCTGCAGCTTCCCGAGCACTGGTTTAGAGCCTGATGGACACTGGGACAGGTACATTCAATTGAGTCCCAATTCTACTTCAGCTGTTAATATTATATTGCAGCATGACAGGGTTTGTGAAGGCAAGGCAGGATGTACATTATGGTAAAGACCAGACTCAGCATAAGATAATCTCAATTCAATTCAAGGGGCTTTATTGGCATGGGAAACATGTGTTAACATTGCCAAAGCAAGTGAGGTAGATATTATACAAAAGTGAAATAAACAATACAAATTAACAGTAAACATTACACATACAGAAGTTTCAAAACAATAAAGACATTACAAATGTTATATTATATATATACAGTGTTGTAACAATGTACAAATGGTTAAAGCACACAAGTTAAAATAAATAAGCATAAATATGGGTTGTATTTACAATGGTGTTTGTTCTTCACTGGTTGCCCTTTTCTTGTGGCAACAGGTCACAAATCTTGCTGCTGTGATGGCACACTGTGGAATTTCTCCCAGTAGATATGGGAGTTTATCAAAATTGGATTTGTTTTCAAATTCTTTGTGGATCTGTGTAATCTGAGGGAAATATGTCTCTCTAATATGGTCATACATTGGGCAGGAGGTTAGGAAGTGCAGCTCAGTTTCCACCTCATTTTGTGGGCAGTGTGCACATAGCCTGTCTTCTCTTGAGAGCCATGTCTGCCTACGGCGGCCTTTCTCAATAGCAAGGCTATGCTCACTGAGTCTGTACATAGTCAAAGCTTTCCTTAAGTTTGGGTCAGTCACAGTGGTCAGGTATTCTG